>NC_136993.1:7976287-8161287 GCF_032717465.1 Coenobita brevimanus | reverse complement strand
CCTTTTCTATCCTTAATGACCTAGAGCAGCTTGAACAGCACCCTACCCATATTCCTGACCACCTTGGAGGCTTCAACATTCTTGACCTCTTCCTTACAACTAATCCTTCTGCTTACACTGTCAATCTTTCCTCTCCGTTGGGCTCCTCTGATCACAACCTCATTACCTCAACCTGTCCTATTGCTCCGGTCCGGCCTGTGGACCCTCCAAAGAAACGTCGACTGTGGCACTTTGGAGCTGCAGGTTGGGAGGCCCTCAGGCAGTACTTCTTTTATTTTCCATGGAGTGGATATTGCTTCCGTGGCCGGGAGTCATCTGAGTGTGCCTTGCGCATTACGGAGGTTATTTTCTTGTGCATGGACGCATACATTCCCTTCTCATATCCTTTGGCATAAATCTTTAATTTCGAAACTGCCCTCTTACGGTTTCTATCCTTCTATCTATGCCTTCATCTATAGCTACCTTTCTGGTCGTTCTATAGCCGCTGTTGTAGACGGCCATCGTTTTTCTCTTCCATTGGCGATCTTCTCACCTACCTTTCAGACTCCTGGTCATCCTTCTTTCGGGACTTTGGCAAAAGCTTTGTCATTGCACGTAACATCTCAAGGGCTTTCGGTTTCGATCCTTCTATCTGTGCCTTCATCTATAGCTACCTTTTTGGTCGTTCTATAGCCGCTGTTGTAGACGGCCTTCGTTTTTCTCCTAGGTCTATCAACAGTGGTGTTCCTCAGGGTTCTGTCCTTTCACGAACTCTCTTCCTTTTAATTTATCAGTGACCTTCTAAGCTGTACATCTAAACCTATCTTCTCGTACACTGATGACTCCACCCATTACCTTTCCATTCGGTTCCCACAACGTCCTTCTCAGGAGTTGCTTCAACAAACAGGGGATGAAGCTATGGCACACCTAATTTCTGACTTGGCTCGTATCTCTGACTGGGGTAAATATAATCTTGTTGCTTTTAGTGCATCAAAGACTCAGTTCTTGCACCTGTCAACCTGACAAAATCTTCCGCAGGTGCACCCATTAATGTTTAATAATATTCAGCTTAATCCTGCATCATTCTTGAACATGTTTGAGGTTTCATTCACTCGTGACTTATCTTGGAAAGATCATATTACATCTCTTGTAAAATCTGCTTCCAAGAGATTAGGTGTGCTAAGCTGACCCCGTTCCTTCTTTACCCCTGCACAGTTGATGACACTATACACGGGTTTTATCCGCCCCTGTGTGGAGTACAACTCTCATGTGTGGGAAGGCTCCCCACATGCATATCTTCTCAGTAGGGCGGAATCAAAGGCTTTTAGTCTCATTAACTCTCCTCCTCTTACTGGCTTCCTTCAACCTGTCTCTTCACAGCACTGTTGCATCTTCATCTCTTTTCTATCGCTACTTCAACATTCACTGCTCCTCTGAACTGTCTGCTTGCATTCCTCCCCCTCTACGACGGGCGCTAGAACCCTTCTAGCAGCAAACTCTCATCCCTTTTCTGTCCAACTCTCTAATGCAAGAGTTAACCGTTACTCCCAGTCCTTCATTTATGCAACAGGTCAACTCTGGAACTGTCTCCCTCTGTCTGTATTTCCTGCTAACTATGATCTCCAGTTCTTCAAACGCAGTGTGTCCAGGCATCTCGAAATGATCGGATCTTGAATTTGGCTTTCTCTTGTATTTTGTTTTTCTCTTGGAAAGAACAGTTATTGCGGGCCCGTGGCCTTTGATTCCTTCTTGCTAGTATATATATATCTATATACATATATAAATATATATATATATATATATATATATATATATATATATATATATATATATATATATATATATATATATATATATATATATATAGATAGATAGATAGATAGATAGATAGATAGATAGATAGATATAAAATTAATATTTTCTCATTGGTTCCTTCTTTTACTGCCATGTCAACGGCATTTGCAATTCAGCTAACTAAATAAGTGTTCGGAAATCGGTTTTCCAATTTAATAATTTAACTGGAATCACGTTATTAAGTTAATAATTATGAGATTTCATAGTCATTATTTGTCAGCATTATCAAACAACATTGTCTAATATCTTCTACATATGAGAATAATCACTGATTATTGACAGTCTTTAATGCTTTGTTAAGAGTGCCGACATGAAGCCCACAGGCTGGAGTTTTAACACGTAGCCCAAACAACGAAGTCTATGCACAACTTTTCGTGTACTTCATTGTAAGTGCAGTTCCCCTCCTACGGCGGCACTGCTTCCAGATCCTGCCTTCCATCGTTATAATTATTTCCTGATCCTGTTGTTGCGATTTGAACTATTACAGTTCTCTGTTGCATCTTTCTCCCAAAATCACATAATCCATCTTTCTACAATTTTACTTACACCGATTATTTGCACTATTTGTACCGCATTCTCTCCCCCTACATAAATGAAGATCATGCCACCCCTCATCTCCCTAGTAGTTGGCCACATGTTGCATGACCTCTCCCTGCCAGGGAATACACTACAGCTGCTTGACGTTTCTGATAAAGTGTAAGATGAAACGATCAGGCGATCATCGCCTGACCGAATGTGTTCCTCATTTCGTCACACTGACGCAGTAATTCTCGCGAATCGATGTTAAGGCTTCGGAAATTCTTGGGTACATTCATGATGTCATCCCATCAGCAGGTCTGAAGCTTGAGGAAGTCAGGCAAGACAAGCACAATTATGTTTAAGTGGTAGAACTATCACAATTTTTCACGTTTTCCATTTAATCTGAAGACAAAACCGAGACATGTCTTTCGTCTGTCATTGTACACTTGCATAGAAAATTATCCGTACGATCTTGTGCTAAACAATATGAAACAAGCGTTGATGGCAATGGACATATAGGCAAGGGCCATGGAAACTGCTGGTAACCCTGGCCATGATGTAATGCATCATATCGACACCGAGGCACACTTGAAGTATCGTGTAACAACTGAAACATTTGGGCACCCTCCTCAAACATTGCTCATATGATATATAGGAGTATGGGTGTGTTGTGTTCATTTCAGAGGTGGTGCCCGAATCCTTTGGCAGTCCTATCATAATTATCACGTTTACAGTCATGGGCGATGGTTTAAGGATACGAGGGTTTATGACTACTGCATGTGTTTTTCCAGGATCCTAGATGTCACGTTTAATACACTGTTGATATATCTGTATATATTACTCAGAGTCTAGATGATATACATCACCGTTTCTTTGGGTTATTGCTGTATGGCAACCATGACTCCTAAATGGCAGCTCCTCTGACGTAATTGCCATGGCTTTCGTGGAGCTTCAAGCATTTTATGTAATGATGAATATAATATCTTCATGCATGTTAAATAATTAATACATGACTATAGTCCAAAGAAAGTAGAACTAATGGATACCTACAGTCTTTATTAGCAGAGACGTCTACCACCCATGAATACCAACCCTTCTGAGGCAGCAGTTACGAGTATCGTGGTGTTCCTTTTCGTATCCATCGAACCCCTGCAGATGGATACTTTCCTGTGCAGGCGTACCCAATGTTCCATCTCTCGCCGGAGTAATATGGAAATGGACTTCGTGGTTCTTCTTTAGCAAGTATGTAGATATTGTCACGGATACGACTGGGAGTTAACAGCCATAATCGCTGAAGAACAATCGATTCCCTAAAATTAATTACTTGTATCTCAGCTTCGGATTAAGGCACATGTTTATCTCTGTGGTGGGTAATATTATTAGCGTCATATCCAGTAACATTATTGATCATGCTGAATTACCGCAAATAAACTTGGCAGATGGTGGCGACCATCATCCACTCATATGATGTAGTGGTACCTACTTCTTCCTTCACCTTTATCATCTTTTTACTGTCTCTCCCTCCCCCCCTTTCAGTTTCCCCGAACTTTACTGTTCTTTTCACTTCAGGTGGTTCTACACTAAGTGACAAAACAAATGGTTTCATGCAGCACAGGAAGCCATTGGCAACGCTGGGTGGTAAATTTATAGTCAAATAATCGGGCGAAATGGAGCCTACAATGATGTTCCTGTTAAATGGGTGAAGAAACGCAAATGTGACATCCATCCGAGAGTCAAACTACCATACCCTTCCCCGTGCCTCGCTATAGCGTGGGGTTGTCTACCGCAAGGAAATCGGCTTACCACATGGGACGACCCCATAGGGACGGTTGCTTGCCTGCCGTTGATAGGTCTGCTTGGCCAGACAGGCTGAAGTTACTCAACAAAATTTAAGTTTTTCTATACTGAGTGACAAGCCTAAGGTTTTCCTGTAGCCCAGGAGACCCATTACATTGCTGGATGGTAACCATTGTGGGGTGAAGTGTACCCTACCATGGTGCCCAGTTCACTTGGTGGGGAGACGCAAATGTGGCATCCACTTGGAAACAAAATCTACATACAATTCCTTGCTCCTCACTGTGATTAGGCGCTATCTGCTGCTAGGAAACCTCCATTCACAGGACGGGGTAATCCTTCAGGAGCGATTGATGGAGCTGCTCGGCCAGACAGACTGGGGCTATTCAACAGCAACAACTGTAACTAACGCTTCCATCATCATATTGATCCCTTCAGCCTAAGAATGACTTCTTCATTTTGAATTCGGTGACATCATGCCGTTTTATTCAACTTGAGAAAGCCTCAAGTCGTGAAAGAAGTAAAGACCAATTTTGTAACCCTTCAGTTTAGGGGAAAATAATCTGGTAGCTGGGTATTAGCGTTCAGAGATAGTAAAAATAAAAATATATAAAAGACGTCATTGTGCTGAAAGCATTTAAAAATACAGGGAAAAGAAATAACAATAATTGGATCATTTGCTGATGAATAGCATCGAGCCATGTTTGTACTGTTAACAGAGTAATCAGCTTAAGCAGCGTGGCGAGGCATATATATTGTATACAGTACATTTTAACCGGTGATGGACGTGTGATGATACTCTTCCTGCAGATTCTTTTGCATTTTTGTTGGCATTGTGGTTTTTTATCTCTCTGACTGACAGCTAATGTGCAGGATTACTCTTATTCCTATTTGACCACTTCGGTGAAGAAAGAAAGGAAGAAGTGGCTCAATCGGTAGAGAGGTGGCCTGCGGTCCTACCGGACCCAGGTTCAAATCCCGGCTGGGGCAGGGAACAGTTTAAGGATTTGAATTTCATGTAAAGCAGACTTTACCGATCTACCAGAAGAACCGCTGACATGTCGTAAAAATACCCCCGCTAATACAAATACACCAGTCCTGTATAAGGCAGCCCTGGCATGTATTCAATATGGACGGTGAGTGTTAGCGCCGAAGTGGTGACATGTAGAGGTGTATGATATGTAGGAGGAAGCAGGCTGTGAAGCCTATGCCCGGAGTCGAGCACATAAAAAAAAAAAAATGGCCAAGGTTTTGTGCTTAAGAAACGTATTTCACGTAGCTCAGTGGCAGAAATTCAGTGCTACTGCTCTACATCCGCTCAAGAACACTTTTTCATGACTAGCATCAGAGTCTTTGTTGATCTACTGTTATAGTTTAAGTTTTAAGATGGAAAGGTGCCAATTTTAGTCCAAGTTGTAGTAAAAGAGTATAATTGACACTAACCGACCGGGAAGTAAAACCCAGCAGATGCCTGGATGAGGTGGTGTTGATGCTGGCAGCGAGACCACTGGCCTCAGTCTGGAGTCTGGTGTTCTGGCCTCAGGGACTTTTATGCATGTGGATGGGGATGTGGTGGGCGGGTGTGTCTGAACGGACAGATGGGCGGGACTGTAAGCATGAGAACACCACGCAGACGCTTACACACCGATATTGATTAGGCATTTTCTTGTCTCTTTTTCATGGATTTCTGAACATGCTGTGTCTTCCTACGTTTTTACTGGATATAGGTGTTTAATTCTGAAGAATTATAAGATGACTTACAAAATACATGTTCGTAAAAATCGCCATTTACTATTACCAGGTGTATCTTGCGTTATCAGTTCCTTGATTAACGATCTGTGCGTGGTCATTAACTTTTCATGCAAATTGCTTGAGGTACTAATTGATTTCCCTATGCAGAATCATGTAAAAAGTAGTCTATAAAAATTACATACCGGCATTTCCTTTCCAGTTGTTCAAAGAATCCAGTTTCGACCACACTCAGCCATCTTATCCGTACAACTAGTTCTCGTTATTATCAGGTTTGCCAATCATCCATTCCTACATACCCGCGGGGCCGATCCAATATGTCCACTTTCACTCTTTATTCTCTTGTAAAACTTCATTCATCTTTCAATGCAAGACCGTGCATAAGCTGTTGTAAGGGTACCTAGGATATCAGTACGTATGAATATATATATATATATATATATATATATATATATATATATATATATTGTTACATAGCCTATGATTTCATCATCCTTTGTGTAATTTTAACGTACAGTATGCTGCATGTTTGATCACGAGCGTGTTCTGCCTCAGTCCCCCCCTTCTACCGTTATAGTAGAGTAAGTAGTCCTTTCTGTTGTTCAGAGCGGGATTGTCAACTCTTTGTCCCCATGGCTTCATTTGCGCGTCCTTCTTACAAGTTGTATCAAGCTCTGCCGGCCCCTATATAATGAACTCAGTCTCTGCATCATTGCCACTTAGATCTACTCCTCATTTTGTTCACATCTCTGTCCTCCCCTGTACAGTTATTATTGTGAGTGCTCAAGAAATCTCCAACCATCTAGCAGCTGTGTGTAATTTGAGTATAACTGTTGTTGCATTTTTTCCTGTACTGTGTAGCATAAGGTTAATTCTTAGGCCTAGTAAGGTTTTCGTAATTTATGTAGGATTCATTTTGTCAGCCAGTTTTAATAATATTTTGTATCTGTAATAATTTATCTTGCATTAACTGAGCATTACCCAGTGTATTTTCATTTTATCAGGGCTGACTTAGGTAAATTTACTCTTGCTAATTTCATGTTAATAGAGGCTATTGCAGTTAATCATATATTTAACCTGTTTTTTGCCATTACATTATCCTTATGAGTCCTGAATGTTTTGTTGTTAGTTTGAGCATTAAACTTTAACTTGTAATTTTACCTAACTCTTTTGTTTTGAACCTGGAACTTTACGGGACAGTAGTGATTTTTAATATTCTCACTTAAAATGTACATTATCTTTCGCTGTTCCGTAACATAAATTTGGCGACCTCTCATCAGGATATTCAGGATA
Organism: Coenobita brevimanus; assembly: GCF_032717465.1. Lineage (NCBI taxonomy): Eukaryota > Metazoa > Arthropoda > Malacostraca > Decapoda > Coenobitidae > Coenobita > Coenobita brevimanus. Next base: position 8,154,099 of record NC_136993.1, on the reverse strand, counting down.
TTATCATAAGGATATTGCTCGATATTTTGTGACTGTGATTTATTCATGATGTCTACTATTACTACACTTGATGAAGCCAAAGATTTTTTGTCAAATGTGCAAACAGTGTGTGATGTAGAAAACAGAACAAAGAATGAACTTAAGCTTGTTGCTCAACAATTGGGAATTGCTGTTCGCTCTCATCATTCTAAAGATCAAATTGTTGACATGATTAATGAAAGCTTGTTTAATGTAACTCCTCCAAATGAGCAAACGCAGATTGAATTAGCTAAGTTACAGCTAGCCCTGCAGGAGGCTCGTGTGAAGGAAGCTGAATTTCAAGAACGTGCTAAGGAGGCTGAGTCTCAGGCTAAGGAGGCTTGTGTTAAGGAGGCTGAATTTCAAGCACATGCTAAAGAGGCTGAATCTCAGGCTCGGATTCAGGAGGCACAGATACAGGCACAAGTTGAACTTGCCAGGATTCAGGCAGACCATGAGTATCGCATGAAACAATGTGGAACTGGATCATCTAGCTCTGATGATTTTGATGTGGCTAAAAATGTTAAACTTGTCCCTCCTTTTAATGAATCTGATTTAAGAAAGTATTTTCAGTTGTTTGAGAGGGTAGCTACAGTTTAAATTGGCCCAAAAAGTATTGGCCAGTACTCCTTCAAACTGTTCTCACCGGTAAACCTCAAGTAACTTATGCATCTTTGCCTCAGGATCAATCTGATAATTATGATGTAGTTAAGAGCTTGATTCTTAAGGCCTATGAGCTTCTTCCTGAAGCCTATAGAGTAAAATTTAGGACAACTTACAAGCAAGATAAGCAATCCCATGTTGAGTATGCAAAAATCAAAGATCTGTTAGAGCAGTGGTTAAATTCTAAGAATGTGGATTCTGATTTTGGTAAATTTAAGCAGACGATTTTGCTGGAGGACTTCAAAAGGTGTGTTAATAGAGATGTAAGCCTATATCTTGAAGAGAAAAGAATAGATAATTTGTCTGATGCTTCAGTTTTAGCTGATATGTTCTCACTCACAAGAGATATTCTAAAGAAAAAGGGAAAGCTGAGAGTAAGTACGCTGCCTCTACTCAGAGTACAGGTAACAGGAAAGAGAATAAATATGATGTTTCTCAGGAAGTAAATACCAGCTTCACCTCTAGATTTCAGAAAAGTAAATGTACTTATTGTAGTAAGCTTGGTCATACTACGGAGAAATGTTTCAGGAGACAGCGTGATGTGAACAAAGAGGAGTCTTTAAATATTCAGTCAATTGGTCTAGTGTCCACTCTTGAGAGTTCCCAGAATTCTTTAACTGAGTTAACTGAACCTGCTTTGAGGGGTAACTTAAATTCTCATGATGGAGCTCCTCTTTTGAGCAGTAACGTGGGTGACACTCTCAAGAGTTCATGTGCTAATTTCCTGTCTGATGGTTTTGTCAGTCCTCTGGACAGTAATGACAGGAAATCAGTTAAAATATATCGTGATACAGGTGCTTGCCAATCCCTTATGCTGACCAGTGTTCTAGGCTCTAATGTTAATTCCTCTGATGAAACTGTAATCCTACAAGGTGTAGGGAATAATTACTTCTCTGTCCCTCTGTGCAGAGTGAATTTAGAGTCTGGTTTTGCTAATGGTTCCGTTATGGTTGGGTTGGTTGAGACACTCCCAATGTCAGGTGTAACTTTCTTACTTGGAAATGATATTGGTGGAAGTCAAGTGTGCCCAGCTCCTCAGTTGTCTAGTGAGCCATTGGCTGCGACCCAGGATTGTGATGTCCCTGATGTGTTCCCTGCATGTGCTGTCACTAGGGCTAAGTCTAAAGTTACTGGTGATTTAGAGGATAATGATGATGATGATGTTATCCTAGCTGACACTTTTGCTAATTTGGACCACTCACCAGATGAGGCAGTACCCCGTAGTGTTGATAATTTGTCTCGTCAAGAGTTGGTCGAGTTGCAGGTTGCTGACCCTGAGTTGAAAGGTCTAGCTAACTCTGCTTGCAGTGAGGAAGAGTCAGCTGGTGCTTCTACTTGTTATTATATAAAGTCAGGAGTACTTATGAGGAAGTGGAGACCCCCAACATCATCAGCCGACTGTGAATGGGAGGTTGCACATCAAGTTGTCATCCCTCGAGTTTGTAGGCAGGATATCATTAGAGTGGCTCATGATTCCAGTTTGGCAGGACACTTTGGAGTGAGGAAGACTGTGGCACGCATTTTGAAACACTTCTACTGGCCAGGTATCTTCAGGGATGTTTCCTGGTATTGTAAGTCTTGTCACACCTGTCAAGTTGTGGGGAAGTGTAATCAGACCGAAAAGGTTGCATCTCTAGTTCCCATTCCTCCTTTTGAGGCGCCGTTCACCCGTGTGTTGGTGGATATTGTGGCCCTCTTCCTAAGACTTCTTCAGGATTTTCTTATGTGTTGACCCTGATTGATATGGCTACTCGTTATCCTGAAGCCATTCCACTTAGAAATATCTCAGCAAAGAACGTGGTTAAGGAAATGCTGGGGTTCTTCACAAAGTTTGGTCTGCCCAAGGAGGTACAGTCAGACCGGGGAAGTAATTTCATGTCAAACGTTTTCAAGCAGTCTCTGAAAGAGTTGGGCATCATCCGGATCACGTCTTTAGCTTACCATCCCCAGACCCAAGGAGCGTTGGAGAGATATCATCAAACACTCAAATCGATGCTCAAGAAATACTGTTTGGAACATCAGAAAGACTGGGATAAAGGTCTTCCATTAATTGTGTTTGCCGCAAGAGAATCTCCAAATGAATCACTTGGCTTCTCACCCTTTCAACTACTGTTTGGCCATGAAGTAAGAGGACCCCTTAAGCTACTCAAGGAATGCTGGCTGTCGGAGGAAGATGACGTCAACCTGCTGGAGTATGTGATGGAGTTCAAAGAACGGTTGTCCACTGCTTTACAACTGGCGAGAGAGAATTTAGGAGCTGCTCAGGAGAAGATGAAAACTTGGTATGATAAGAAGTCCAGGTTACGCCACTTTCAGCCAGGAGATCAGGTTTTGATTCTGCTACCAGTTCATGGGCAACCTCTTCAAGCCAAGTTTAGTGGTCCTTATTTCGTGGAGAAGAAACTCAGTGATGTCAACTATGTCATCGCCACACCAGATCATAGAAAGAGCAAGCAACTATGTCACATCAAAATGCTAAAGTTATATCAAAGGCGGGACGAAAATAATCCAGTCTGCACTGTAGCTGTTCCACCCGAGTCTGCAAGTCAAGCTCTCCCATGCAGTATGAGCCTGAGTGATAGTTTGGGGAAGAATCCTGATATCATGAATGATCTCCAGACTAAGCTTTCTCATCTACCTCCCGAGGAAAGGCAGGAGTTTTCGGCATTACTGCAGGAGTACCCGCAAGTGTTCCGTGCCACTCCAGGAAGAACTACTGTGTTGATGCATGATGTCGATGTTGGAGACGCAAAGCCAATTAAACTGCCTCCTTACCGTGTGAACCCAGTGAAAGTTCCTCTCATCCAGAAGGAGCTTGGCTACCTGTTGGACCACAAGATAATTGAGCCCTGTCAGAGTGAGTGGAGTTCTCCTGTCACTCTAGTCCCTAAGCCAGGTGGGTCACAGCGGCTTTGCATCGACTACAGACGTGTTAATCAGATCACCAAAACAGACACTTACCCTCTCCCTCGCGTGGAAGATTGCATAGACAAGATCGGAAAGGCTAGGTACATAAGTAAGTTTGATTTGTTAAAGGGATACTGGCAAGTACCTATGACTGAACGTGCTAGGGAGATCTCATGTTTTGTAACACTAGGAAAGACTTGCATGTTCCGTAATGCCATATGGTATGAAGAATGCACCAGCCACATTTCAGAAGCTCATGAATGTTGTTACAGAGGTTTTGGCAGGGTGTGTTGTTTATATTGATGATGTATTAATCTTCAGTGACAACTGGAAAGATCACCTATGCCATGTCAGTAAATTTCTTGAGCATTTGGTTCATGGTAATCTTGTAGCTAATTTATCAAAGTGTGAGTACGGTCAAGCTAAAGTTCAGTACCTTGGGTACGTAATTGATGATGGACATGTTGCACCACCAGGAGCTAAGGTTCAGGTTATAAGTGATCTTCCCAGACCTAAAAGTAGGAAGGAGCTACAAAGATTTTTGGGAATGGTAGGTTATTACCGGAGATTTGTTCTTAACTTTTCAGTTCTTGTATCACCACTTACAGACCTACTGAAAAAGGGAGTTAAATTTGTCTGGACCGATAACTGTAAATCCTCTTTCAACAAACTTAAAGCTATTCTGTTAAGTCAGCCAGTGCTCGCTACTCCAAATTTTGCTAAGCCTTTTAAGATGGCTGTTGATGCAAGTGATACAGGAGCTGGGGCTTATTTGCTGCAAGAGGATGATCAGGGTATTGAACACCCTGTATCTTATTACAGTAAGAAGTTCACTCCACCTCAAAAAAACTACTCAACTATTGAGAAAGAGCTTTTGGCCTTGATTTTGGGTTTACAGCATTTTTCATTTTATTTGTGTTCTGGTTTTGACCCCATAGTCATTTATACCGATCATAACCCACTGAAATTCCTTAGTAAGTTTAAAGATAAAAATCAGAGATTGACAAGATGGAGTCTACTTCTTCAGGAGTATTCATTAGACATACAACATGTCAAGGGGAAAGAAAATGTCATTGCAGATTGCTTATCTAGACTTTAGACAGATTGTTTCAGAGTAATAAGAAATTTCCTTTGTAAATTTCTTTTTCTTTGTGGGGAGGTGTTACATAGCCTATGATTTCATCATCCTTTGTGTAATTTTAACGTACAGTATGCTGCATGTTTGATCACGAGCGTGTTCTGCCTCAGTCCCCCCCTTCTACCGTTATAGTAGAGTAAGTCGTCCTTTCTGTTGTTCAGAGCGGGATTGTCAACTCTTTGTCCCCATGGCTTCATTTGCGCGTCCTTCTTACAAGTTGTATCAAGCTCTGCCGGCCCCTATATAATGAACTCAGTCTCTGCATCATTGCCACTTAGATCTACTCCTCATTTTGTTCACATCTCTGTCCTCCCCTGTACAGTTATTATTGTGAGTGCTCAGGAAGTCTCCAACCATCTAGCAGCTGTGTGTAATTTGAGTATAACTGTTGTTGCATTTTTTCCTGTACTGTGTAGCATAAGGTTAATTCTTAGGCCTAGTAAGGTTTTCGTAATTTATGTAGGATTCATTTTGTCAGCCAGTTTTAATAATATTTTGTATCTGTAATAATTTATCTTGCATTAACTGAGCATTACCCAGTGTATTTTCATTTTATCAGGGCTGACTTAGGTAAATTTACTCTTGCTAATTTCATGTTAATAGAGGCTATTGCAGTTAACCATATATTTAACCTGTTTTTTGCCATTACATTATCCTTATGAGTCCTGAATGTTTTGTTGTTAGTTTGAGCATTAAACTTTAACTTGTAATTTTACCTACCGTAACTCTTTTGTTTTGAACCTGGAACTTTACGGGACAGTAGTGATTTTCAGTATTCTCACTTAAAGTGTACATTATCTTTCGCTGTTCCGTAAAAATATATATATATATATATATATATATATATATATAGATATATATATATATGTGTGTGTGTGTGTGTGTGTGTGTGTGTGTGTGTGTGTGTAATTCACCGGGGTCGGCCAGGATCACTTGATGGTCGTGATCGTCAGCTTTTACCCTCCCGGAAGGGAGCTGAGAGCTCATATAGTCCGATCTAAGGGCAAGGCTGTGACCTTCACACACCCACACACCCGTCCCCTTGCTCAAGGGGGACAGTAACCACCCACTTCGTCAGTGAAACTTTTCGCAACCTGAGCGAGGCGCGAACTCCCGTCTACCAGATGGCAAGCGAGAGCATTACCACTGCACCAGCGAGCGGTGTGTGTGTGTGTGTGTGTGTGTGTGTGTGTGTGCATTATTATATTTTCAGTTAATTAATCAGGGAAGAACTTATTGGAAACCTTATTGAAACCTTAATCACAACACTTCCTAAACCTAAAATGGTTTAGCATTTGGATGCAGTACGCAGGGAAGTAATTACATACGTGGGAAAGGAAAGAAATATGATCTACATTCGTATTTTCCAAGACTTTGTAGTTTCTTGTCTCTTCAGTCAATTGCAGGTCTTTTAATTTAGAACTCACACACGTCAGTGGGACATAAAGTTTTTGCTCATTGCTGATAGCTTTCCTTCTGGCGTCGTTTTCTCCTCCTCGTTCTCATTTCATCCTTGTCCTTTGGCCCTCATCACATGTGGCTAAAGATCATATATCATTTAAGCCACATGACCTTCCCACAGTGGCACTCCTTTGATATGTCACTAATATGAGACCAAGTGTTTCTTACGATCATTCTGTCTATCTGTCTATCTATTGCCAGACGCCTTAATCCCGTATGGGATGGCCACAAACAAATCGTCTCCATGTCGCCCTGTTCCCCACCATTTCTCTGCCCTCTCCCAGCTGACACCCCCCTCTCTCATATACCTCTCCACTCCAACCCCCATCTCTTCCTCCTCTTTCCCTTCCCTCTCCCCTCTCCTCTTCACTCACACTCTCTGCGTTAGTCTCTCTCTCCCTCTCTCCCTCCCTCCCCCCCCTCTCTCTCTCTCTCTCTCTCTAATCTACATTGCCAAACCACCTTATTGCAGGGTGCCAATAATCGAGAATAAAGAATATAGGCACAGGTTAGTGGTGACCAGTTTAATGTAGTTAAACTGGTAAGGAAAGAAAATTAAACAAACAACTGACTGTGAAAACTATTACTTAAAATTGATAGAACTGACTCAATAATCACCAGTAAAATAGTGCCTATAGACTTTAATGATAAATACCTAAGTATGAGTGAGTGAGTATTATCTTGTGAATAACTTTAGAGCTAGGAGTTAATATCCTGGATTGAGGTCGCCAGATGTCACGGGGTTTTGTGATTTTTTTTTTAAATAATAATAATATCTAATAATACTTTAAATGTTGCTTGAGAACAGGGACAAAGAATTGACTTGTGAAAATCAAGCAATGATTACTTTATGCCGGCTTACTTCGCCGATTCTCTAAGGACGAGAATTTATAAACTTTCTCAACAGTACACAGCAGAGACTAATTACTCACGAGTGCTGTTTGTAGTACTGTTAGCCTCTCGAGAAAGTGACTTCACCCCTGACAATCAATAACTAATACTAATAGTAATAAGCAGGTTCTTGCCGGTGCATTAATTCCTGGTTGCACAACGGATCTTAAGCTTAATACAAAAGGACTGGCCTAAGTACCAGTTATGAATAATGCAAAGCGTTTATGCAAACTAGGAGCTGCAACTAGAATAAGCTTAATGTGGAGAAATAAAACACAAGTTTACATTACATCAAGCTCAAAGAAAAGAACTGAAAATTTATTAATTACAATGAGATAAATTTATGTTACATGAGTCTCAAATGAATTCAAATTAAGGAGAACACACTCACTTTCCCACTCAAAAGCTAAACTCTTAAGCCTAGGAAAAATTAAAAGAAATACTGGTCAATAGAGGGGGCTAAGTGGAAACTGGGCATCGGTGCTTAGGACCGACGCTGCACACACTAACCTCTCGCCGATTCACGCTAGGTGGGAATTCAGGAACTCGCTGGACAACGGCGGCGCTGCTCCACACTGGGCCCGAATGAACCTGTTTCCACGATGCTCTAATCCTGACTGAATTCAAACAAGCCAGGCAAGGGCCAGGGCAGTGCCCGGTAACTGCCAATGGATTGTGAGCGATACATGCCCACAACAAATCACTCAGCAAAAGCGCCAATGTCGCGCGCAAGGACGATCACTTATGAAACTGAAAAATGTTCTGAAAACACTCCCAATCGGGTGAATACAGGGACAGTTAAACTGAGTGATAAAGTGGAAATTCCACTAGAATTAGTGGTTTTCCACCAAGGTTCAATGTCACGAGTTTGTTTAAATACTGAATTGTGCCAACTCGTGACACGGGCCATGCTGCGGATGTCACTGATTGCACTGTGCAGTTGACCCTTGTGCGGTGTGGTGTGGTGAGGATCTGTCCCTTCTCCCCTTTGGGGCTAAGATGCGAATGAATGTGTTTGAATGGATGAGTAACTGGGGAGTGTGTCGTCCTGTCTCGGCTACCTCCCTTTCCTTTGGGGGAAGCAGCCTAGGTATTTTGACTGCCAACAAGCAACAGTAGTGGTTATGGTGGTGGTTGTGTTACCCTATACTCGGTTTCACGTAGTCTGACGCACTGATTTTGCCAGCCAAGTACAGGTGGACTTGGTAACACTGCACGGTGCATTCGGGCGGTGATTGGTGGATTTCCATTGTGTTTGAACGTGCACCAAGTTGACTGTATTCCAACCAAGGCACCTCATTGATTTGTAAAATACCGGAATATATAGATACAAATTAAAACAATGATATCTTTAATGATAAGTATGTGCCTTCTAAATACTAGAGATAAACCTGAACGACAGAGATAAAACTAAGTAAAGTCGTGACTGGATGCATACGAACACAGTTAGCGACTGTGGCGGGAAATCAGACGTTCATAGCGAGGTGGTTCCGAGGTCCTGTGAAGGCTCAAATGTTTTTCCTACCACTTCTACACAGTGTCACAGTTTACAGTCTACACCATGTACTTCATTACCTCATCTGCTAATATACAACCTTACCCTAGATACACTTAGCTTCTAATTATTATTTGTGTGAGCACACACACACACACACACACACACACACACACACACACACACACACACACACACACACACACACCTCACTGGGGTCAATACATGCTATTCTCAATATATATAGTGTACATATACATTTTCATTACCTTCATAGATAACAGTAGCTTTAAAAATCTGCATTTGTTTGTATTCCCAGATTCAGTAAAATTATTTCTTACATGAATAAGTCTGGTGTTTGATTTTCCCAAACATTTTCGTATCATGAGACAGACATACATACAGACAGACGGACACCCTATCCCTGGACACCGTGCACCCTTTCCTCAAGCATGTATCTCTGTCCCCTCGACAGAGCCGGGAAAGTAATGAACATCACTGTAAAATGAATCGAATTTTTGTTGATGGTGGAAGAAAGGAAAGTAAGATAAAAGCAAACCCCATGAGAAAATAACAGTTTAACTCTGCCGCTGTAATTAAACCGCGTGCAGTGTGAACGAAATCAAACATAATGAAATGAATTTAAATAAATCAGTCGCTGACTCTTGTTCGTATGAGTCCAGTCGCGACTTAGTTTTTGTTATCATTGTCGTTCAGGTTTATCTCTAGTAATTTAAGAGGCACATATTTATCATTAAAGATATCACTGCTTTAATTTGTATCTATATATTCCGGTATTTGACAAATCAATGAGGTGCCTTGGCCGGAATACAAAGTCAATTTGGTGCACGTTCAAACACAATGGAAATCCACCAATCACCGCCCGAGTGCATCGCACAGTGTTACCAAATCCACCTGTCCTCGGCTGGCAAAATCAGTGCGTCAGACTACGTGAAACCGAGTATAGTTAGGCTTGTATTGACACAAGTGCACTAGAGTGTTTTTGCCTGTACAGCACTGGGAAAGGGAAGGCATTCCTTATCGGTGTTGGTGCATGCATGCCCTCTTCTCTCATTTCGATAATTCCCAACACTTCACATAGAAACTTATCATTGTCCTGTTTAATATTGCAGTACCCCATTCCTTGTGCACAATCAGCAGTTGTTGTAGTTGTTTGCATTTAGATTGCAGTGGAGTATCTGGAGGTGGCATGTTGTTGAAGAGGATCACGTAATGTGTATGTGGTGGTTGTTTTGTACAGTCAACGACAAAAGTTCGCTCGCCCCCCCCTGCCGCTCTATCATCTCTGTGATTCAGACTCATGAATGCGAAGCAGTGGACACAGGTGCAGAATACTGCTAATAGATGGCGTGGTGTGATGTGGTGTTGGGGTGTGGATTGGGAGGGATATGGGGAGGTTCCTCCGTACAAACGAGGTGATGTGTCAAGTAAGCGACCAAGATACGAGAGAGAGAGAGAGAGAGAGAGAGAGAGAGAGAGAGAGAGAGAGAGAGAATGGGAGTAGAGAGAGTATGAAAGCGTGAGAGTGCTAGCGATACAGAATGAGGGAGAGTGAGAGCTGCATAAGCAAGAAGACAGAAGAAGGACCAATGAGATTCGCTAGAAAGATATAATGCGGAACAATTAACTCGCTCTATATTATCCAGTAACCCGCCACCATTCCCACAGCAGTGTAGTTTCAGTAAAATATATACTTCATATGATTTTCACCTTTTGCGTTTCATTGTCTTATCTGACAAATTTTGGTTTGCATACCTTTAATCCCGTATGGCCCCTCGCCCTTCATACACCTTCACCTCTCTCCCGACCCTACATCCCACCACGCCATCTGTTTGCGATACTGTGCACCTGTGTTCATTGCTTAGCATTCCCGAATCTGAATCTCAAAGATGATAGTGAGGCAGGGGAGACGAGTGAACTTTTGCCGTTGACTGTACTTAGCTAGTTGTGGTATTTGCCTCTCATATAATGACAGGTGTTGTCTGTTAGCACAGGCTGCCGAGTAGAATTGCATGCCCATCATGTCAAGATATTCTCGAACAAGGAGGACTTTTGGTTTCAGAGTGTAAGTGAGCTGTGGGAGTGGTACTGATGTAGCCAGTGATGATGTGTAGAATGTTGTTCTTTATGGTCAGCAAGATGTTTTAGTAGGTGTTAGATAGGATGGAGGCCCATGCCAGGGAGGCATAGGACATTTGATACTGTACAATCATCAGGTGTATGGTACTATTGGCAAAAAGTTATTTGTCTTGTCTATATTGTGGTTTGCCTTTAAATATATAATGTATTAACGTATTCCACTTAATAGGTCAGTATCCTCTTGTTACTCTGTTCTATTTTGCTACTGTGCCTCCACCTCTTCCGTTAACATGCCATGCTTGATATACTTTCTTTGCTACTGTCTGACAGCATTAGCTTTTTTATTATCATCATCATTATTATTATTATTATTATTATTATTATTATTATTATTATTATTATTTCTATCATTCTATCTATCCTGTATATATCAGCTAATCATCTTTTCTCCTATGAAGAGTATAGGAGCCCGGGGCAAGGCTGATCGGTCCCAACATTTCAATGGCAAGGATTACCAGCCTTATCTACCCCCAAGTTGTATCATGTGAGCAATAAATTCTAACCACCCCTCGGATAGAAACCTTTACAGGCTCAGTCCGCCATTATTCTAACTTAAGAGCAGAGGTTTGTTCCAGCTGGCTGATGGAAAAGTTATACTGGTATAAAAGCAAATACTAATGTGATTTTATTTACCAACAGCACAATGAGTGGGACCAGTGGTTCGCAGAAACACACACCAACTACAAGAAATTAAAGGCCCTCTTGCAGTTGGTCCCTAAACCGGGCAAGAAGGCTAAAGTGACCCCAGTTGATGTTCGGGCCACAATGCAGTGCTTAGCGGACGACACAGTGTGGCAGTGCAGTGCGTTAGGAAAGTCAGACTCCAAAAAAATCTCAGTGTGGCAAAGTATGCCATCGATTATGAACATCATGGTGCTGATTGTTATAAAATTCTGGATATTGACTGAAGAGATGCAATAACAGCATTGTGCACGTACTTGATATATACTGCCACCAGAGCTGCGGCCATGAAGCACAGAGTTGAATTTGACACTGAGGGGCCTACTTCTCTACATGTGGATTGTCAGTTTGTAAGAACCCATGATCCAACTAATAATTATGACAGTGAACCTACTGTGGCCCAGGAAGGCAGTGTAGGACGTGCACATGACACTGCTAGTTTATCTGGAGATGAGAAAATTAGCTCCCATACAAACAGTGATGAACTGGAGAGTATAGATGAGGATGACCTTCAGAAATCTGACAGTGACTTTTAGTTTTTTGCTACAGTTTGTGTTAGGAGAAATGGATCAATGAGAAAGATTTAAGAAAAAAATATTCATGTTTCTGGTTGAAAATATTGAATATATGCATTTATTACATGTCCTATATGTTAGTACTGTAATGGTGGTTGAGTGATACTGTCTGAATCAGTATTCAGTGGGGGAAGGGTATGAAAGGTTTTAGTCCGCTAAGGACAAGATTTTTCCTTCAGTTTTGATACAGTCAGCTGGAGGGATTTGGGACAGTAGAATGAAGGTTGATGATATTAAAGGAGTTTCGCCAGTAGCCAGCTTTTTTTTTTTTTAAGGATTTTGTGAGTTTATATATATATATATATATATATATATATATATATATATATATATATATATATATATATATATATATATAGATAGATAGATAGATAGATAGATATAGATAGATAGATAGATAGGTAAATAGATAGATATAGATATATATAGATAGATAGATGTGTAGATATATGTATTCATACACACATATATGTAATTGCACTGAGGTGTTTATTGTCTCAAATTTGCCATTGCAGAAGTATATATATATATATATATATATATAATCATCTCATCAGCCGTTTGAGTGTCCACTGCAGGACCGGCCTATCCCGACCGAAGTGAGAACGATACAGCCACTGTATCTCTACCAAGTGGCATAGACTGTCTGGTAAAGAATGTATGTAAGGTGAGAAGTGCTTGTAAGTGTAATTGTAGTGTTGGAGTGGCTTTTGATGTGTGTAGTCTGTGAACGAAGTGTAATCGGCCCATGCGAGCCGACTGGGTGCAAGCATACTTTATAGTATGCGACACTGGTTCAACCACAGCACCCTTGTGTCCGCCAAAGTAGTACATGGCCAGAGGAACGCTCCCAAAGTTTATTACCCTGGTCGGGCGCGAACCCTCGTTCTTCAGTGTACGAAAACGCACACTTTACCACCGTACCACAGAGGCTACATATATACGGTATATATATATATATATATATATATATATATATATATATATATATATATATATATATATATATATATATATATATATATATATATATATATATATATATATATTACAGAGGAAGGCTGTGGATCAATCGGTAGAGAGTTGGCTTGCGGTCCTACCGGACCCAGATTCAAATCCCCGCTGGGGCAGGGAACAGTTTAAGGATTTGAATTTCATTATACCAGACTTTTACCGATCTACTAGAAGACCCGCCGACATGTCGTAAAAATACCCCCGCTAATACCAATACACCAGTCCTGCATGAGACAGCCCTAGCATGTATTCAATTATTCAATATGGACGGTGGGTGTTAGCACCGAAGTGGTGACATGAAGAGGTGTACGATATGTAGGAGGACTACTGGGCCTTGGGAGCAGGCTGAGAAGCCTATGCCCAGAGTCGAGCACATAAAAAAAAAAATGCACTGAGGTGTTTATTTTCTCAAATTTGCTCTGTCTGCAGCGAAGTGTAGTGGATTGTTTTTTCTGCAATATATACACTACTGAGTATTTGGAATGGAGATTGTGAACTCATTCAAGTACTTGGGTAGTGTGATGTACATGGATGGGGGTGTGGAGGATGAAGTGCTTGAAAGAGTGCAGAATGGAAGGAAGGTTGCTGGTTCACTGAAAGCAGTGATACGGAACAGAGAAGTGAACATGGGTGTTGAAAGGTCGCCGCATGATGTATTGTAGTCCCCAATCTAATATATATTGATGCAATGCATGGACTCTGTTGGAAGGACACAAGTCAAGAGTGAGAGGAGTGGAAATTAGTTACTTCAGAGGTGCATGTGGAGTTACATGGAAAAGCAGACTGACTAATGAGGAAGTGAAGGAGCATTGTGGTACTGAGGTAGATGTGACTGAGAGTGTTAGGAGAAATACCATGAGGTGGTTTGGCTATGTGGAGAGGATGGAGAGTGAAAGGCTGACTAGGAATGTGTATGAGAGTGAGGGAGAGGGGGAGACCAAGGATGAGATGGAGGGATGGCACTGAGATATATGAGAGAGGGGGCGGAGGGGGGAGTGAGTTGGAGGGAGGACAGGCAAATGGTGGGTGACAGGATGATAGAGACGCGGTTTGGTCGTGGCCACTCCTTGCATGAATGAGGTGTCAGGCTGTAGATAGATATACTGTATATATTAGTAAATTAGTAATCTCATGTTCTTAAAAAAATTAAGATATCTGTCGGATTTTATTTCTGTGATTAAGGGCAAAGAGAGGAATGGATTGGTTTGTACTGTCTACATAATTTTTATGTTGTCACTTCCTCATCATTGTTTCCAACGCCGCGTTCTCTGCTGGGAAACCTCAAATGGGATGGCCACGAGAAAACTGCCTCCAAGCTACTTTATCCTCACTTCCTCAAACACTCCTCTTCCTTCTTTCTCCCCAGTAGTGTAAACTGCGCTACTTTCTTCCGTACCACATGAGGTCTCCCTCTACTGACATTACCCTCGATATCACTCGCATAAATTTTTTTTCCCATCCTATCTATGTGCATTCTTTGTTTTATGTCCTAGATGCTACACTAATATCTCTATTATACTGTGATTTATCTCTTTTCACTGTTTTCTTACCATACACTACTTCAGCTGCTTCTATAATATCCTTCATGGTGTCATTTTTATATATGTATTTTATTTTAATACTCAATTATTTGGTATAGTTTTGTGACAAAAGTATGTTTTGTGGCATTACACTTAGGGAATATATTACATAACCTATATTTTCATAGGTTTATAATGTGAATAAAAATTTCTTATAGTGCATGACCTATTACTAGCCTGCAATGTTTAATTCGTTATTATATACCTGTACTACAATTTTTCACTCTTTTCGTAATTGGACTTAGTCACCCAGTTATCCAGGAGGCAATAAGTATCGGAATTGAATGGCAAAAGAAAACTTATTTCAAGCATATTAAGGACAATATACCAGCATACTAAAGCTTCTGCAAGGTTTGTAGAAAGCACGTGAATCAGATTTGTCACAAGCTCGTCAAAAGCTTGTGCATGCCCGAAATTGTTTACAGAATAAGGCTCACTGTAGGTTTGTATAAAGCACATTCTAGGCTTGTGGGTTCAGGCTTGCAAGCTTTTGTCAAACGTTTGTCAAACATCCTATGATCTTTCAATTTCTGGGGGGGTGCACAACGAAAACTACTATTACTACTACACATACTACCATTACTACTACAAGTACTACGACAAAAAAAAATATATTATGAGCAAAGTACTTGAGGTTATTGACGTACTGCCCATAATCGTAAGTCCTTACCACTATGACTTTCTCTTCCGTGTTATTTGTACTTTTTCATCATAAGAAATATGTATAAACAAATATTTTCATTATAAAATAAGGCAACAACTTTATCATGAAACAAACTTTCTGCTTCCATTATTCACATAAAAATACACTGAGTAGTAAAATCATTTTTCCTAATTACACAAAAAACAACATACTGGTTTGTACAAAACTAATACTAACGTGTGCATAATACCCAGATGCCTTACAAGCAGACAGAAACTCCTCTCTCTCTCTCTCTCACACACACACACACACACACACACACACACACACACACACACACACACACGGGGATGTATGTTTGGTTTGCATTGTCACTGCCACCGCTGTGTGACTAGAAGTCTGGGTATTACAACTACTACAAATAATACTATTATTACTACTACTACTACTTCAACTACCACTACTACAACTACTACTACAACTACAAGTACCACTACTACAACTACTACCACAAATAATACCACTGCTACTACTACTACTACTACTACTGCTACTACATAAAACCTAAAAAATATTATTGTGAACAAAATAGTTATACACGTAGTCCATAATCGAAATTACTGTATTTTCCACAATAACAATTATTTTCCTGTGATTTATACATTTTTGTCATAATAAATATGCACACAAAAATTTTTCAATAAAAAATAAGGCACTGATTCCATCATGAAAAACTTTTGCTTCCATTATTCATGTAAATAGACAGAGCGGTGACACAAGTTTCCTCCTCCCTCCCTCCTCCCTTTCTTCACTGCACTGCATATTGCACTGTAATTCTTTTTTCCCTGTGATTTTTTGTTTTTCATCATAACACACATACACGCATGGAAACTTTCAATAAATAATAAGGCACTGATTTCATCATGAAACAAACTTTCTGCTTCCATTATTGAAGTAAACAGAGAGGGGTGGCACGAGGATCAATGCAACTTATTTCCTCCTCCCTTCTCCCTCCCTCCTCCGCCTCCACCCTTTCTCCACTCCCTGCTTCCTCTTCCATCTCCTTATCCTTGCCAATATTGGCCTCTCCAGGATCGTCAGTACCCTCTGAACCATTCCCAACATCGGAAATATCAGATGAATGTACAGGGGGAAACGATGAGCTCACAGTGGTGTCATGTCCTCCACCTTCCTCACATGATGCATTAATATCAACACTCATTATGGTGGACGCTTTCTTGAGAGGAAGTCATTTTCTCCACTCACAATTGGTGATAATGTCACCTCTAGGTCTCTCCCTATCGCACTATCACTAAGGCCTTTTATTTTCTGGTCTTTGGACTTCCTTGGTGTTGAAGTCGGCAGCTGCAGGTGCTCAGCCAAGGATCCGGACATAGGGAAAATTTTTTTGTAGGTCTATCCACTACAGAGGTATGCAGGTGACTGAAGCATGACTCAGATGCATGCAGGAGGGTTGCCAGTGACTGCATGTGGTGGAAATAACCCACAGAAAATTCAAACAATGCCAGAAGACACTAGATCATGTATACATGCACCCCAGACAGCCCCAGGAGGACATGTAAACTTGTCACCCAGACAGGATGGGTTAAACAGTGCAAAACTACAGTAAATTACCTATACAATGATATATAGATTATGGTTATTACTGCATTTTATTATGTGGTTAAGTGAAAAGAAAAAGGTGCACATATTTTTTATGAGTCTCAGCTGCATATTCACCCTTTTTCTTTGACTGGTCATTGTAAATACACTTTTTATGATAAGATGCTGGTTTGGTGTTATTTTGAAGCTGAATAGTTCTACTTTATCTTTGTATGTCCAGAAAAGGGAAAAAAAAGTCAAAAGTGATGAGTTGAAGTTCTGCAAAAACTAATAACTGTATACCTTGCAAAACAATAATAAAGGTTTTTATATTTGATTTTAACCATGCAAAACTATAAACCTACCACCTGCCTCGCTCAGGGCAAACATTATGCCTGAATCTCTTTGTTATGACAAGTAAATATGATTTAGGATGAATATTTTACAAGAGTATCTTAATATGATGTATTAACGCATGATTTGAATCTCTGAGGTTGGATTGAAATGACACCAAAACGTGTCATCAGAGTCTCAGAGGGTTAAAAGATAGTGACGTGCCACATGTTTCTCTTATATACATAAAAAAAGTAGTTGGTAAATTTCTTTTTATTGAAGTAGGAGTCTGTACATTATAGAGCATTGTTTATAACTTAATGGTTCACATATTCAATTACATATAGGACAGGACTCTTGTAATAACCATTTCTCCCAGATGAAGTGTTTCTTGGTTTGTTCTTGCTACATGTATAGATTTTATTAAGGCTCAAGTAAATGGGAGAGTTACTGTATTTGTTAGCCCTTTCCATTAGAGAGCGGCCTGTCTTGTGTTGAATATAATTTTCTAAAGTAGCATGAATACACCAGTAAAGTACTTCATCTGATTCGATTATACTGTTAATCCTGGTAAAGGTAGTACAACTCGTTAGGCAAATTGCTTGAGGTGCCATCTCTTGTGACAGGTGAGCACAGAGTTACAGTCTTTATTTGATTTTATTTTGCCGTGAAACTGTCAAATTAACTTATAATTTTCAGGCACATTGGAAGGGTTATTAGCTCGAAGCCCCAGACATGTAGGAGATACATCTTTTGCAAAGTCTCAAAGCTGTGTGAGAATTAATGATATCTTGCTGAACTGACCAGTAATAGTCTAGCCAGTTGGAAGGATTGTAACCTTGCTACAAGATATTGCCATTGCAGACAAGGATGTCGATTGCTGGCGTCAACTTGAGACGAGAATAGATAACTTCCAAGCCCAATACGAGGCAGCTGACGACCATGCCTCCTGCCAGAAACACCAACATGCCCTGTAACATGAACAAATAAGAAGTTGCAATATGTATATACAGTATTACTGTTATATAGAGTGATCAGTCTTGCCTGTATTTAAATGCCTCTCTGTCTGTGTGTTTGTCCACTCAGGAAATTAAGGGTTAAGTACTTATGGCGTTCCAAATGTTCCTAAGATGGGAGAGTTAACTGGTGTGGTTTAAAGTTGCCCAAATTAGAACTTGTTACAACTAATCAATTCAGCAGTGTGGCCAATTATCATCGAGTTTTTAACTTCCTCGTACAACCACAGCAATGTGACAACAGATCGGGTGGGTGGCTGCATGGGTCGGGTGAGCATAGAATCTAGGTGTGTGGGAGTTAAAAGGAGAAGCAATCAAAGATACAGAAAAGTGAATTAAATAAACATGAGAAGAGTATACTCTGCAACAAAACATGTTGTCGGTGCCCAAAAATATACACTGCATATCAGAAACACTACCAGGGATGGCCCGACAGGGGAGAGTGGGAGGTCAATCCCCTAGTGTGTGTTCTGTGTTGGTCAAAAAATTACTAAGTTGGTCAAAAATGGAGAGTAGAGACTTTTTTTTTTTACATAAAAGGAGAGGTCTCAAAGAGGACATTTTTTTTTTTTTACATACCATACGTTTTTCTTTATATATATTCTAGCCGAAAAGTCCGCCCTCCGGGATGATTGGGCCTTCGGCCAATATACCTAATGTAACTTTTCAACATACAATTAATCCTATTATATTATATATATCAAAACACTCCCTGGATCATGCCGATTCAGAATATGTATCATATGTAGGGGTAGACCCTAAGGGAGCCGAGTTTATAGGTAACAAACATACAAACACTTGCCTTTATTATTCTATATATAAATACAGTAGTATCTCTCTCTCTCTCTCTCTCTCTCTATGTGTATATACATACACATTGAGGACAAAATACAAAATACTCTAGTTTCCTGCCTGTCAGAGGAAAAATCTAAGCCAGAATCAAGTACCATACAGTAATTAATCAAGGTGATTAGACCTGGACCCCCTTCACCCATGGAACGGTGACAAGAGGGGGGGGGTCATAATTTTGGTTTGTTTATTTCTATTTAGTTGGTCAAACCGTAACCCCAAACGGATCAAGTTGGTCAAAATTTTCATTACCCCCCCAGTCACATACTCCTCGGGCCATCCCTGAACACTACGTATCAAAACTTGGACAGAATAGCAGAGTACAAAACTTATGTACACAGCCATAGACTATCGAATTCCAGAGTTTTGCATATGGATCAGTACATGAGGATGTGGTGACAGAATGTTTGGCAGTAGAAGGTGCTTATTGATAGCTGGCATACTTGATTGGTCCCGGAATTGTTTTCTTTTTATCAAGTATGGTAGACTGACACTAATCTCAGTAGTATGAATGGGAGCGAAGCGACGCCAGTGGTCGTGAAAGGGTAAAGTTTGAAGCATACAGTCATCAAGATCACAAATGTACCCTGTAGTATGAAACACACAAATACAGTTTAGTTTTTCCCATGATGAACCCTAAATTGCTTGAATGGATACCATAACGTCTTGTGCATATTATTCATGCTGCTTCCAAACATTTCTATTCTGGTTGGGAGAGACATCACGTAGCTTACTGAAGAAGTAAATGAATGCAATATGTGATATTACAGTTAGATAACTCTCATAAACAAAATAACATCGTCTGGTTGCAAGGAAAAATAAAATATTGTTGGCGTAGTAACGGCGACAGATTGAATAGCTATATACTCTACTTGTACATTGATGTCATAGCATCAGGAGGAAGATATCGTGTAAAATGAACCAATAATAAAGAATGCGTAAAGGTTGATCTCAGGGGTGACCATCCTTATCGTCCATTATTATCGTCCAATGACACGTTCTCATCCTCGGTGGCTTTGAAGACTTTTGAACACCTCCTCCATTACAATTTACTCGGCATATTTACAGGACAAATATGATATGCCGATGCAAACTATGTTGATAAAACACTATGTAAATAAGCTACATGAGAATCTATCTACCTATCTATTGCCAGACGCCTGAAACCCGTACAGGGTGGCCACAAACAAATCGCCTCCACGTCGCCCTGTCCCCGGCTGTTTCACTGCCCTGCTCCCAACTCACCCCCCCCTCTCTCTTATACCTCTTCACTCCATCCCTCCATCTCATCCTCGGCCTCCCCCTCCCTCTCCCCCTCTACACCTCACTCACATACACTTTCCTCGTCAGGTCTCACCCTCCATCCTCTCCACATGGCCAAATCACCTCAGTGTGTTCCTCCTAACGCTTCCTATCACATCCACATTCACACCACAACGCTCCTTTATACCCTTATTTGTCAGCCTATCTCTCCATGTGACTCCACAGGCTCCTCTTAAATAACTCATTTCCACTGCTCTCACTCTTGACTTGTGTCCTTCCAACAACGTCCAAGCTTCACTTCCATACGTTAGAGTTCGTATCACAATACTGTCATGTAGTAACTTTTTCACTTCCATGCTCACTTCCCTGTTTCTTATCAATGCTTTCAAGGAACCAGCAACCTTTCTTCCTTATTGTACCCATTCAAGCACTTCACCCTCCAAACTTCCACCCTCACTCATCACACTCCCACAGTACTTAAACGTACTCACATTTTCCATTTCCTCTCCATTCAACATCACTGTACATTCACTGACGTCGCCTCTCTCAAAGACCATCACTTTACTCTTCCCTATATTCACCTTTAGATTCCGATTCTTACACACTCTCCCAAACTCATCCACCAAGCCTTGCAGCTCCCCTACGTCTTCACTTAACAACGCAGTATCATCTGCAAACAACAGTACAGGGAGTTTCCAAACACTACCCTCTCTCACTAGTGCCACTCCAACATCCACTGCCCTACCTTGTATCTCTTTTATTACCCCCATCCATGTACATATTGAACAACTATGGAGACATGACACATCTCTGTTTCAACCCAATCTTCAAAGAGAAAAATTCACTCAGATCACCATCCACACGCACTGCAGCCCTAGCACCTTCATACATACTCTTCTCAGCATTCAACAACTTCCTATCTACTCCATATATTCGTAATACCTTCCACAATCATTGTCTATCCACCCTGTCATATGCTTTCTCCAAATCCATGAAGGCTGCATACAACTTCTTTCCCTTCAATAGAAATTTTTCCACTAAAGATCTACGAATGAATATCTGATCTACACAACCTCTTCCCTTTCTAAAGCCTCCCTGTTCTTCTCTAACTAATTTCTCTGTTATTTCTCTAACTCTGTCAATAAGTATCCTACCATTCATGAGAATGACAAGAAAATATATGTAAAGTAAATTATTAGGAAAACCGTGCTGCAAAGCTTCGTATTACAGTAAGATACTGCTCTTGCTCATTATGCTTAACATGGGTGTGAAGCAATACACAAAGACTTGCACTGTATTTCGTGTTCCTTGCTAGCCAATACATCATACTCACCCATGCACTGGTGAGACCCAGAGATGATTTAACGAACAGTTTGTTTGGTGGGTTGAGGCAGGAGCTGATGTTTGGTGTGTAGAGCTGCGTCCAATACCAATACATGCCAGCTTCAGTGAGGGACATGATTCTGAGGTACGAATTTTTGGATAGTTATAACCTTTGAAAATAGTGGTGACACCTATTTTTTAAATACTTTATTTTCTGAAAACTCCTGGCGATATTATTCAGATTAGGAAAGATCTCTTAAATAGATAGTATTAATGGAGGCAATATCTAACTCCTTCAGTTTTAATAATCTCTCCCAGACACATCGTGTGGGATAGAACAGCATACGCGGACATATAACGCAAGTTTTTCCGAGTGACGTCCTATACTTTTACTTTTGCTGTTAACAAGCTATTTTATTCAACTTTAAAAAAAGTCTTCTCATACTGAAAAGGTTTATTAGTGCTATATGTAATCCCTTGAGTTCAGAATATTTACCGTATACTGGATAAAATCGAAAAGAAATAGCAATAATTTTATTAAAATAGACGTCCCAGGAATCGGTTGGTTAAATAAGATAAATGTTGATGGTTAACCTTGTGATGCATTAACATATGAGTAATCACTTGAGAGCACTGACATGTTTGTCAGTTTGTTCAACTTTCAGAACACCTTTACCTCGTCATAGTTATACTTATGAAGGCTATACCTGGCCCATCTATTTCGAACGTATCTCCAGAGATGAATGAAATGATCTAGGGAATGTAAGATTAAACAGAAAATTACAGTCGGTTGTAATAATCGGAATCCACTCACCAGGCAAAGCCATGACCATTGAACGTCCTAATCACTCTACGACAGAATAAATACCAAACGAACATGAGAGTGAGAGCGGGTTTACAGAGAAATGATGAGGAACAGTGGAAAAGGTATCAACTAATTCTGGGCCCGTGAAACTGCTTGCTGGGGAGAAACCGATTATTTCTTTTGTTTGTACTGGGCGCTGGATTCCTGAAAGTATTATATGTGGTTTGGCCCAGTCTGCTGTGAAAGATGATAGTGCTTGCATTTTTTAATTCTCCTTGTCTCTAGATTCTACCTTACCCCATCCAGAGGTGGGAACCAGGGTTAGAGGTATGGTTTTGATGATGATGATGATGATAAAAGCAAAGCATCTGAATTTTCTTTTCTACCTTACAAGGCACACGAATTCCATTTTTTCGAGAATTGTTTCGGCTGTCAGATGAAGACAAAATTTTCTAAGGTTTTAATTATTACTGAATAGAGGCATAATATATTTCAATGAACACTCCACTGATGTTTCGTTTACTTTAGCTATTTCCCACTAACTACTTGTAAATCCTTGCACTCCTTTTGATGGTGTGAAATACGGTGATGTAGATGATCATGATGATGTAAAGAATACTGATACTGTTGTTGTCACTGCTGCCAGTAATGCTGTCTCTGACACTGCTGCTTATAGCAATGATTCCTGTACTACCGAAAGTCCATGATTTGGCTCTTATAGACATGTCTGTTGATAAGAACAAGAGCCTCGCAGCCCTACCGGACCGTTCACCGCTTGTCCAAATAAGAGCCGTCTATGAACCACGCTTCGCTCTGGAGAAGCTACCACCACCATCACAGCTGCCACCACCATAACAGCCACCACTAACACCACCATCATCACAGCCACTAACATCAACACCACCACCACAGCTATCACCACAGCCACCAGTACCATCACCACAGCTATCACCACAACCGTCAGCACAACCACCACACCTATCACCACAATCACCAGCACCACCACCACAGCAATCACAGGTAGTAGACTGTAACACCAGTTGAGCAGGGCAGTACTCCCAAAGTGGATGGAAAGCTGACAGGGAGAGCTGGAGCTCCCGTTTCATCAGCCCTTTAGACTAGTTCCTGACCATCCCCCCCCCCTTTGCTTAACCTTTTCAGTGTTTCAGTAACACAGAGAGTAGGCCAGCTTGCTCATTAATACAAATTTCACTAACTGTCAACACCAAACTCAATGCACATTACACAATACACTTCCTTTTCAAAATTTACAAAAAAAGATCATAATAAAATGGTATCTGTTAACCAAGCCTCAGAGTCCCCAGGTGGGGTAGACCATAATGCCCCCACCATCCGCCCCTCTCCCGGTGACGACTCTGCGAGCTGCCTGGAACGACCATCTGACTCACTTTTTCATTTCTGCAACATTCGCGGTCTTTCCTCTAACTTTCACTCTGTTGAGCACCACGTCTCCTCCTCTAAACCTCACCTTCTCTTCTTAACTGAGACTCAGCTGCCTGAGGGAACTGATAGCAAACCCGTTTCTGAATCCTCCTACTTTCTCTACACTCGTTTCGAAGCCAAAGGTGGCTGTTGTGTATAAGTATGCAGCAACTTATCTTGCTTTCATGTTCCTGAACTTGATTCTTCTGAAATCTTTACTCATTTCCTTCGGCTTTCCTGTCATTCTCTGACTTAATATATCTGCGCTGTTTACTTATCCCCTAATTCTACTGACTATGAAAAATTCTTCTACCATCTTACCTCTGTGTTGGAACACATCCTATCCATTTCTCCTATCCATTTCTCTTAAATCTCTTTCTATGAGAATTCGGTGTTCACCCCCCACCTTTGGCTCTCCTCTCCTTTCACTGATCCACCAGGTGAACAAGCCTACATCTTTTCGATCCTTAATGATCTACTGCAGCTTGTACAGCACCCTACCCGTATCCCTGACCACCTTGGAGAGAGTTCCAACATACTTGACCTTTTCCTTACAACTAATCCTTCTGCTTACACTGTCAATCTTTTCTCTCCGTTGGGCTCCTCCGTTCACAACCTTATTACCTTAACCTGTCCTATAGCTCCAGTAATGTCCTGTCAACCCTCCAATGAAACGTCGGTTGTGGCGCTTTGGAGCTGCGTTTTAGGAATCCCACAGGCAGTACTTCTTTGATTTTCCTTGGAATGATTATTGTTTCCATGACCGGGAGGCACCTGAATGTGCCATGCGTATTACGGAGGTTATTTTCTCGGGCATGGAAGCGTACATTCCTTTCTCACATTCTTTAATTAATGCAAACAACAAAGAGAGGGCCTACAAAAGGTATCAGAGCCAACCCACCCCTGAATTACATCTTTCTAATATTTTTGCCCTGAATTGTGCGAAGTCTGTTCTTTGCTTTGCTAAAAATAATTTCATCTGCACTAAATGCTCTCAACTCTCCAACTCGAATTCTTCCCATTCCTTCTGGCACCTTGCCAAAAATCTTTCTAACAACTTTATCTTGTCATCCTTCCCTCCTCTTTTCTGCTCTGATGGCTCTGTAGCTATTCCTTCTACTGATAAAGCAGATCTCTTCACTCAGACTTTCTGCTCCAATTCCATCATTCCAGTGCTGTTCCTACATCAGTCCCCTCCTCTGACTTCCTCATGGCTGATGTTAAAATTTCTTCAACTGATGTATTTTCTGCCATCACTGGCCCCAATACTAACAAGGTATATGGGCCTGATGGAGTCCCTCCTGTTGTCCTCAAGAACTGTGCTTCTGTGCTTACACCCTAGCTAGGTAAACTCTTTCACTTTGTTTATCAACTCGTACCTTCCCTTCTTGTTGGAGTTTGCTCTCATTCAGCCAGTCCCAAAGAAGGATGACCATTTCCAGTCCTCTAACCATCGCCCAATTGCTTTAACATCCTGTGTCTCAAAAGTCTTCGAGTCTATTCTTAACATAAAAATTTTAGAGCATCTTTCCTGTCAACCATCTTTCTGATCGTCAGTAGGCCTATGGGTTCTGTCAGGGTCGCTCCACTGGTGATCTTCTCACCTACCTTTCAGACTCCTGGTCATCCTCCTTTCGGAACACTGGGGAAAGGTTTGCCATTGCACTTGACATCTCAAAGGCTTTCGAACGAGTCTGGCATAAATCTTTAATTTTAAAACTGCCCTTTTACAGTTTCTGTCCTTCAATCTGTGCCTTAATCTACACCTTCCTTTCTGGTAATTCTTTAGCTGCTGTTATGGACGGCCACCATTCTTCTCCTAGATCTACCTACAGTGGTGCTCCTCAGGGCTTGTCCTATCACCAAATCTCTTCCGTTTATTCATCAATGACCTTACCTGCACATCTAACCCTATCCACTCATGCTCTGATGATTCCACCCTTCACCTTTCCATTCGCTTCCTGCAACGTCCAACAAAGGATGAGGGTATTGCATACCTAATCTCAGACTTGGCTCGTATCTCTGAATGGGGAAAAGGTAATTTTGTTGTTTTTAGTGCATCAAAGACTCAGTTCTTACACCCATCAACTCGACAAAATCTTCCACAGAAGTACCCACGAATGTTTAATAATATCTAACTCAATCCTGCATCATCCTTAAACGTACTTGGGGTTTCGTTCTCTCGGGACTTATCTTGGAAAGATCATATTACATCCGTTGCAAAATCTGCTTCCGAGAGGTTAGGTGTGCTAAGCTGACCCCGTACTTTCTTTACACCTGCACAGTTGTTGACTTTATACACGGGTTTTATTCGCCCATGTGTAGAGTACAACTCTCATGTGTGGGGAGGCTCCACAAATACAGCTCTTCTCAGTAGGGTGGAGTTCAAGGCTTTTCATCTCATTAACTCTCCTCCTCTTACTAGTTCCCTTCAACCTCTGTGTCTTCTCTGCACAGTTGCATCTTTATTTTTTTTTTTCATCACTACTTCAATAGTCACTGCTCCTCTGAGCTGTCTGCTTGCATCCCTCCACCTCTACGACTGGAGCGTACCACCCGTCTTACAACAAACTCACATTCCTTTTCTGTCCAACTCTTTAATGCAAAAGTTAACCGTTACTCCTAGTCCTTCAGTTAAGCAACAGGTCAACTCTGGTACCATCTCCCTCTGTATTTGCTACTTTCTATGATCTCCAGTCTATCAAAGGCAGTGTGTCCAGGCATCTCGAAATGAACGGATCTTGAATTTGGCTGTCTTTTGTATTGTTTTTGTTTTTTCTTGGATTGGAAGGTTTGTGGACTCCTGGCCTTTGGTTCCTTCTTCCTTGCATAAAAAAAAACACACACATCAGCACCACCACCACAGCTATCACCACAACGACCAGCACCACCACCACAGCTATCACCACAACCACCAGCACCACCACCACAGCTATCACCACAGCCATAAGCACCAGCATCACAAGTACCTTCACTTACCGCTGAATAAAATCGGCTGTTCATAGAAACAATAAAATAAAATACATCGGACGGTAGATGTACAACAATCTCTCTCTCTCTCTCTCTCTCTCTCTCTCTCTCTCTCTCTCTCTCTCTCTCTCTCTCTCTCTCTCTCTCTCTCTCCCTCTCTCTCTCTTCAAAGGCGCATGAAACTCTACAGAAATGCCCCACGACCTCTTCCATGTGTGTTTATTCAAATATCAATGGGGACAATTATTTTAGGGCGCAGAACACACCTTCAGTTAATTTCAAATAATATCAAATTGAAACTGGCCCAATTTGGGACGAAATTCCAACCATTCGGCCAGGTTTCATCATAATCCTTTTTCCAGTTTTGGTTGCTGCACACACACACACACACACACACACACACACACAGGATTATAATATATCAGACATGGACGAACACCACGCTGTCACTTTACTTTAAACTTGTTGCCTGTGTCTAACCAGCTGAAGGAAGGTGTACCTGAGTGTGTGAGTGTCTGTACATTACCTGCGATTCATGGCGGGAATTAGCGGACTGCCTTTTGGTCCAGCCATTGCGAACATTAATGGTAAAAACTCCTCTTTACCCATGTAGAAATCACACCGTCCTGTCAATTGGAGAAACCATGGTCACACCACTCATCCTTTCTGTCTTACAGTTTTCTTCTTTCTCTATAAATACTAAATTACAGCAAAATATAATTGTCGTACACATCATTGTACTCTCTCTCTCTCTCACTGTGTGTGTGTGTGTGTGTGTGTGTGGCATGGCACAGAGACTGAGGAGAGTGTAGCAGATGCACGTACAAAGATGCAGAGTGATGTTCATGTAGGAGCGGTGGTACGATTATGTGTCTTAACATAAAAGTGAGGATTGCAAGGTAAGACTGAGAGGCACCTGGTAGATAATGTGAGAAAGGAATGGTCAAAGTGAAAGAATGACAATGAACAAATTAAGAAACAAAGTAGTTGAAGATGAATGTGAGATAATGGTGGTGCAGTAGTTACAAGACAAAGACATCTGAGCAAATGGTTCTGAATAAGCCGTGGAATGATAGGGAAGCGCTTGATTATAGATGCGAAATCTGTGTTTCCGTTGCAAGAGTAGGGACTGGCACGACAGGTACTGATTGGAGAGACTGAAGGTTTGAAAACACATTGAAGAAAGATAATATAGATGCTACATATAGTACAGGAAAGGAGTTCAAGTGAAATACACACACACACAATATATATATATATATATATATATATATAGATAGATAGATAGATAGATAGATAGATAGATAGATAGATATGAGCATGATAAATATGAGACGAGATTAACAGAAGCACAGAAGACATACCCCGGTAAGTAAATGTAAACATGTCTGAAACGGGAAACTATTTTTGAAAAAGCTAAGAAAATGTAGACGCGAGGTGAAAAAAATGTGTGGAAGTATGATGAGGACGACCATTATCAAGTGGATCGATGTAAGAGACAGAGCAATAGAATATGAAAAGTTAATGAATGACTATGATGAAACCAGGTCAGTCGTAATCATAACTGGGTTTGTTGGTATGCGGAGAAGCAATGTGGTGCCAGAAAATTCGTGTTAGGTAGAAGTGGAGAATTCTTTAAAAGAGTTGACATTTAGGAAGGTATCAGGTGTTGATGAAATGTACGCTGAAATGAGGAATATAGCGGAAGTACTGAAATGAACCATTTCTTAGAGAAATGTAAGGAACCCTGGATGAGTGGAATTATACAGGTAGAGTGGAAGAAGGGAGAGATTACGTTTATCTATAAAATAAAAAATGATTGAAATCAGTGCAAAAGTTATGTTGGTATCAGTCTTCTAATTGCTGTAAGGAAGGAATATGGCTGAATTATCGCAGAAATAGGTAAGAAACATATCTCAAATCGTAATGGGTGACGACCAGGGGATGTGTGGAGCATATAGCCTATTTGCAATGAGAGTGGGAGGAAAAAAAAAAGTACAACATTGACTTCTTAAGTGGTTGAGGCATTCATGGATCGGGCAAAATTGTGCGAGAACGTAAACAGAGAGGGACTGTGGAAAGGTTTTCCAAATGTATGGCTGGAATAAAAAGCTGTTCAGTGCTTGTAATAATTTTATGACAATGAAGCCTTTTGAATGGTAGGAAGGTGTCTTGCAGATGATTAAATACCAACGTTGGAGTGATACAAGGTAGAGGATGTCCCCATGGCTGTAAAGTATATACATGTATGGGGACTGTGCGGGGGATAAAAACTCAGTTATGTGGAAAGTGATGAGGACAGTGATGAATGGTGATGGTGGTGGCATCCCACATCTGGTAAATGCAGATGATACTGTATTGTATGCCAGTAGTGAACAATAGCTTTACAGACTGGTGCTCATTCAGGTCAGTATCTGTAAGTGTCGGACTGTGGAAGTAAATAACAGATAGAGGCAAAGTGATGGCTGTTAAAAGGGATGGTAGATCCTAATATGACATGATGGGAATGGAGCAGTTTTAAATGATGAGGGAGTTGAAGTAATTTTTAGAGCGCAGTGATCAACTAGAAAGCACTCAAAGAGCGCATACATCCGTCAATGCCATTGCATGATCCTTATACGGATCCGCCCCGAAATTTAATAAACTCTTTTTTTGCGCATGGCCCACCCTTCCACAAAATGTCATTGAAATACAGTGAAAATTTTTGAAGATATAGTGTGGACAAACAATCAGAGAAACATATATGAATGAATAACCTCCTCGAACTTCGTTGGCTAAGGTAAAATGCAGATGTAAATGTACAAAACATGTGGAAGACAAAGTGACAAATGGAAGGAAAATGTTGTGCCATGAAGAACTGCATGTGCAAATGGAGGTATGTTTGCCAGTAACAATAAAATTGCATAACAGAACTGTAATCCTGACATTGGGTGTGGTGTGCGATCGAAAAGTGTGAGGATAAAGCAGTGAAAATGGAGTTACTGAAAATGTGTGGTATGTGGAAAATAGGTAGGATAAGTGAAAAGTGTGAAATAAGGAAGTCTGTGGACCACGGACTTGACGAGTGGATACTTCAATGGAATGATCATATGAAGAGAATCATTATAAATTAGGTGATAGAAGAGTGTATGTGGGAGTGAGTATAAAGGTGGGGAAGGTTTTAGTAGGTCAGAAACAAAGCATGTTTGATATGACAAATGAATGCGCAATAAAGCAAGGCATGGAGGATGAGAAGGTTAGAAAACTATGAGGAGTCTAGCCGATTAGAGGAGTTTTGTATAGAGTAGCGCTTGACAAGGATCTGGCACCCACTATTTTTAACTTGCTTGTTTTATATATATATATATATATATATATATATATATATATATATATATATATATATATATATATATGAATAAGAATTGTGTTGACTCTTTCTTGCAAGGTTAAGATAGTTTTTTTTTTTTTTTTAATTGATGAACTGAAGTGTGTGCACAGCGAAATGTCTTAAACTTACATAATTATATACGCAACAAGAATATAGGTGGGGACGTTCACCATCCATTCACTCTATGTAGTGCTGCTTTGGGTGTGTTCCCTTTCCACTCGTCCTTTCTTCCTCTTCTGTCTTTCCTTCATTCTTTCCTCTTCCTTCTGCCGATTGGCGACTTTACACTGCGTGACAAGCCAAATGGTTTCCAGTACACCAGGAAACCATTTACTGCGCTGGGTGGTAACCACATAATCAAATTATGGCGCCTGGTGGTTTAGTAAGTAATTAAGGAGCTCCAGTCGGATTGAACCTGTGCAAGTTTATATCCAAGGGGTGGTTGGGGTTTATTGCGCACATAATACCACTCAGGGTTGAGTGAGGCTGGTCACTCTCATCTTAAATGTCAGGACCAACTTGCCTAGCCCCGGTCTCCTACGCTTCTCATGAGGCAACATAGGATTGGATGATGGATGGATGGATGAACAAGAATATGATGGAGAATCTTACGGGTAAGAATGAAATATTTTTAATTTGTGTGTGTGAATGAAGGAGCAACAAGCAATTAATAAAACTGAATAGGAAAAAAAAAAAAAAAAAAAAAGATCTCTAAGTATATGCACAAACATCGACCTTCAAGAGTGAAAAAAAAAAACGAAAGCAACATGAAAAGTTAAAAGAAGCAAAAAAGAACAAAAAGTACATCACAACTTGTGACTGGAGACAATCACAACCACATCGGAAGTATTAGAGGATGCAGTAGTGCTGATATTTAGAATGTATTTTACAAATAGTCTAAATACCCAATTTATGAATATCTTGTGCTATTATATGAAATGCTGGGAAACGAATTTTAGTC
The DNA here is from genome assembly GCF_032717465.1 of Coenobita brevimanus. Lineage (NCBI taxonomy): Eukaryota > Metazoa > Arthropoda > Malacostraca > Decapoda > Coenobitidae > Coenobita > Coenobita brevimanus. The sequence continues at coordinate 8,122,938 of NC_136993.1, read as the reverse complement.
ATAGAGAGTTATTTATACAATATAATTATAAATATAACGATGAATATATATATATATATATAAATATACATATATATAATGTCTACATATATCTATCTATCTATCTATCTATCTATATATACACATATATACATATATATATATATATATATATATATATATATATATATATATATATATATATATATATATATATATATATATATATATTATTACATAGCCTATGATTTCATCATCCTTTGTGTAATTCTAACGTACAGTATGCTGCATGTTTGATCACGAGCGTGTTCTACCTCACTCCCCCCCTCCTTCCTTATAGTAGAGTAAGTCGTTCTTTCTGTTGTTCAGAGCAGGAGTGTCAACTCTTTGTCCCCTCTAGCTTCATTTGTGCGTCCTTCTTACAAGTTGTATCAAGCTCTGCTGGGCCCTATATAATGAGCTCAGTCTCTGCATTAATTGCCACTTAGATCTACTCCTCATTTTGCTCACATCTCTGTCCTCCCCTGTACAGTTGTTATTATTGTGAGTGCTCAGGAAGTCTCCAACCATCTAGCAGCTGTGTAATTTGAGTATAAGTGTTGTTACATTTTGTTCTTGTGCAGTATAGCATAAGGTGTTGATTCGTAGGCCTAGTAAAGTTTTTGTAATTCATATTGTCAGCCAGTGGTAATAATATTTTGTATCTGTAATAATATATCTTGCGTTAACTGGGCATTATCCAGTGTTTTCTCATTTTATCAGGGCTGACTTAGATAAGTTTACTCATGCTAATTTCGTGATAATAGAGGCTATTGCAGTTTACCATATATTTAACCTGTTTTTTGTCATTACATTATCCTTATGAGTCCTGAATGTTTTGTTGTTAGTTTGAGCATTAAACTTTAACTTGTAATTTTACCTAACTCTTTTGTTTTGAACCTGGAACTTTACGGGACAGTAGTGATTTTTAGTATTCTCACTTAAAGTGTACATTATCTTTCTCTGTTCCGTAACATAAATTGGGCGACCTCTTATCAGGATATTCAGGATATTATCATAAGGATATTGCTTGATATTTTGTGACTGTGATTTATTCATGATGGCTACTATTACTACTCTTGATGAAGCCAAAGATTTTTTGTCAAATGTGCAAACAGTGTGTGATGTAGAAAATCGAACAAAGAATGAACTTAAGCTTGTTGCTCAACAATTGCGAATTGCTGTTCGCTCTCATCATTCTAAAGATCAAATTGTTGACATGATTAATGAAAGCTTGTTTAAAGTATCTCCTCCAAATGAGCAAACGCAGATTGAATTAGCTAAGTTACAGCTAGCCCTGCAGGAGGCTCGTACTAAGGAGGCTGAATTTCAGGCAAAAGCTCGTATTCAGGAGGCACAGGCTCAGGCACAAGTTGAACTTGCTGGGATTCAGGCAGACCACGAGTATCGCATGAAACAAGGTGGAACTGGATCATCTAGCTCTGATGATTTTGAAGTGGCTAAAAATGTTAAACTTGTCCCTCCTTTTAATGAAAAGATTTAACAAAGTATTTTCAGTTGTTTGAGAGGGTAGCTACAGGTTTTAATTGGCCCAAAAAGTATTGGCCAGTACTCCTTCAAACTGTTCTCACCGGTAAAGCTCAAGTACCTTATGCATCTTTGCCTCAGGATCAATCTGATAATTATGATGTAGTTAAAAGCTTGATTCTTAAGGCCTATGAGCTTGTTCCTGAAGCCTATAGAGTAAAATTTAAGACAACTTATAAGCAAGATAAGCAATCCCATGTTGAGTATGGAAAAATCAAAGAAGACCTGTTAGAGCAGTGGTTAAATTCTAAGAATGTGGATTCTGATTTTGGTAAATTTAAGCAGATGATTTTGCTGGAGGACTTCAAAAGGTGTATTAATAAAGATGTAAGCTTATATCTTGATGAGAGAAGAATAGATAATTTGTCTGATGCTGCAGTTTTAGCTGATGAATATGTTCTCACCCACAAGAGATATTCTAAAGAAAAAAGGAAAGCTGAGAGTAAGTACGTTGCCTCTACTCAGAGTACAGGTAACAGGGAAGAGAATAAAGATGATGTTTCTCAGGAAGTAAATACCAGCTCCACCTCTAGATTTCAGAAAAGTAAATGTACTTATTGTAGTAAGCTTGGTCATACTACGGAGAGATGTTTCAGGAGACAGCGTCATGTGAACAAAAAGGAGTCTTTAAATATTCAGTCAATTGGTCTAGTGTCCACCCTTGAGAGTTCCCAGAATTCTTTAACTGAGTTAACTGAACCTGCTTTGAGGGGTAAATTAAATCCTCATGATGAAGCTCCTCTTTTGAGCAGTAACGTGGGTGACACTCTCAAGAGTTCATGTGCTAATTTCCTGTCTGATGGTTTTGTCAGTCCTCTGGACAGTAATGACAGGAAATCAGTTAAAATATATCGTGATACAGGTGCTTGCCAATCCCTTATGCTGACCAGTGTTCTAGGCTCTAATTTTAATTCCTCTGATGAAACTGTAATCTTACAAGGTGTAGGGAATAATTATTTCTCTGTCTCTATGTGCAGAGTGAATTTAGAGTCTGGTTTTGTTAATGGTTCCGTTATGGTTGGGTTGGTTGAGACACTCCCAATGTCAGGTGTAACTTTCTTACTTGGAAATGATATTGGTGGAAGTCAAGTGTGTCCAGCTCCTCAGTTGTCTAGTTAGCCAGTGGCTGCGTCCCAGGATTGTGATGTCCCTGATGTGTTCTCTGCATGTGCTGTCACTAGGGCTAAGTCTAAAGTTACTGGTGACTTAGAGGATAATGATGATGATGATGTTATCCTAGCTGACACTTTTCTTGCTAATTTGGACCACTCACCAGATGAGGCAGTACCCCGTAGTGTTGATAATTTGTCTCGTCAAGAGTTGGTTGAGTTGCACGTTGCTGACCCTGAGTTGAAAGGTCTAGCTAACTCTGCTTGCAGTGAGGAAGAGTCAGCTGGTGCTTCTACTTGTTATTATATAAAGTCAGGGGTACTTATGAGGAAGTGGAGACCCCCAACAGCATCAGCCGACTGTGAATGAGAGGTTGTACATCAAGTTGTCATCCCTCGTGTTTGTAGGCAGGATATCATTAGAGTGGCTCATGATTCCAGTTTGGCAGGACACCTTGGAATGAGGAAGACTGTGGCACGCATTTTGAAACACTTCTACTGACCAGGTATCTTCAGGGATGTTTCCTGGTATTGTAAGTCTTGTCAAACCTGTCAAGTTGTGGGGAAATGTAATCAGACCGAAAAGGTTGCACCTCTAGTTCCCATTCCTCCTTTTGAGGCGCCATTCACCCATGTGTTGGTGGATTTTGTGGGCCCTCTTCCTAAGACTTCTTCAGGATTTTCTTATGTGTTGACCCTGATTGATATGGCTACTCGTTATCCTGAAGCCATTCCACTTAGAAATATCTCAGCAAAGAACGTGGTTAAGGAAATGGTAGGGTTCTTCACAAAGTTTGGTCTGCCCAAGGAGGTACAGTCAGACCGGGGAAGTAATTTCATGTCAAATGTTTTCAAGCAGTCTCTGAAAGAGTTGGGCATCACCCAGATCACGTCTTCAGCTTACCATCCCCAGACCCAAGGAGCGTTGGAGAGATATCATCAAACACTCAAATCGATGCTCAAGAAATACTGTTTGGAACATCAGAAAGACTGGGATAAAGGTCTTCCATTCGTTGTATTTGCTGCAAGAGAATCTCCAAATGAATCACTGGGCTTCTCACCTTTTGAACTACTGTTTGGCCATGAAGTAAGAGGACCCCTTAAGTTACTCAAGGAATGCTGGCTGTCGGAGGAAGATGACGTCAACCTGCTGGAGTATGTGATGAAGTTCATAGAACGGCTGTCCACTGCTTTACAGCTGGCGAGAGAGAATTTAGGAGCTGCTCAGGAGAAGATGAAGACTTGGTATGATAAGAAGTCCAGGTTACGCCACTTTCAGCTAGGAGATCAGGTTTTGATTCTGCTACCAGTTCATGGGCAACCTCTTCAAGCCAAGTTTAGTAGTCCTTATTTCATGGAGAAGAAACTCAGTGATGTCAACTATGTCATCGCCACACCAGATCGTAGAAAGAACAAGCAACTTTGTCACATCAACATGCTAAAGTTATATCACAGGTGGGACGAAAATAACCCAGTCTGCACTGTAGCTGTTCCACCCGAGTCTGGAAGTGAAGTTCTCCCATGCAGCATGAGCCTGAGTGATAGTTTGGGGAAGAATCCTGATATCATGAATGATCTCCAGACTAATCTTTCTCATCTACCTCCCGAGGAAAGGCAGGAGTTTTCGGCATTACTGCAAGAGTACCCACAAGTGTTCCGTGGCACTCCAGGAAGAACCACTGTGTTGATGCATGATGTCGATGTTGGAGACGCAAAGCCAATTAAATTGCCTCCTTACCGTGTGAACCCAATGAAAATTCCTCTCATCAAGAAGGAGCTTGGCTACCTGTTGGACCACAAGATGATTGAGCTCTGTCAGAGCGAGTGGAGTTCTCCTGTCACTCTAGTCCCTAAGCCAGGTGGGTCACAGCGGCTTTGCATCGACTACAGACGTGTTAATCAGATAACCAAAACAGACACTTACCCTCTCCCTCGCGTGGAAGATTGCATAGACAAGATCGGAAAGGCTATGTACATAAGTAAGTTTGATTTGTTAAAAGGATACGGGCAAGTACCTATGACTGAACGTGCTAGGGAGATCTCATGTTTTGTAACACTAGGAAAGACTTTTGCATGTTCTGTAATGCCATATGGTATGAAGAATGCACCAGCCACATTTCAGAAGCTCATGAATGTTGTAACAGAGGGTTTGGCAGGGTTTGTTGTTTATATTGATGATGTATTCATCTTCAGTGACAACTGGAAAGATCACCTATGCCATGTCAGTAAATTTCTTGAGCGTTTGGTTCAGGCTAATCTTGTAGCTAATTTATCAAAGTATGAGTTTGGTCAAGCTAAAGTTCAGTACCTTGGGTACGTAATTGGTGATGGACATGTTGCACCACCAGGAGCTAAGGTTCAGGTTATAAGTGATCTGCCCAGAACTAAAAGTAGGAAAAAGCTATAAAGATTTTTGGGAATGGTAGGTTATTACAGGAGATTTGTTCTTAACTTTTCAATTCTTGTATCACCACTTACAGACCTACTGAAAAAGGGGGTTAAATTTGTCTGGACTGATAACTGTGAATCCTCTTTCAACAAACTTAAAGCTATCCTATTAAGTCAGCCAGTGCTCGCTACTCCAAATTTTGCTAAGCCTTTTAAGATGGCTGTTGACGCAAGTGATACAGGAGCTGGGGCTGTTTTGCTGCAAGAGGATGATCAGGGTATTGAACACCCTGTATCTTATTACAGTAAGAAGTTCACTCCACCTCAAAAGAACTACTCAACTATTAAGAAAGAGCTTTTGGCCTTGATTTTGGGTTTACAGCATTTTTCATTTTATTTGTGTTCTGGTTTTGACCCCATAGTCATTTATACCGATCATAACCCACTGAAATTCCTTAGTAAGTTTAAAGATAAAAATCAAAGATTGACAAGATGGAGTCTACTTCTTCAGGAGTATTCATTAGACATACAACATGTCAAGGGGAAAGAAAATGTTATTGCAGATTGCTTATCTAGACTTTAGACAGATTGTTTTAGAGTAATAAGAAATTTCCTTTGTAAATTTCTTTTTTTTGTGGGGAGGTGTTACATAGCCTATGATTTCATCATCCTTTGTGTAATTCTAACGTACAGTATGCTGCATGTTTGATCACGAGCGTGTTCTACCTCACTCCCCCCCTCCTCCCTTATAGTAGAGTAAGTCATTCTTTCTGTTGTTCAGAGCAGGAGTGTCAACTCTTTGTCCCCTCTGGCTTCATTTGCGCGTCCTTCTTACAAGTTGTATCAAGCTCTGCTGGGCCCTATATAATGAGCTCAGTCTCTGCATTAATTGCCACTTAGATCTACTCATTTTGCTCACATCTCTGTCCTCCCCTGTACAGTTGTTATTATTGTGAGTGCTCAGGAAGTCTCCAACCATGTAGCAGGTGTGTAATTTGAGTATAAGTGTTATTACATTTTGTTTTTGTGCTGTATAGCATAAGGTGTTGATTCGTAGGCCTAGTAAAGTTTTTGTAATTCATATTGTCAGCCAGTGGTAATAATATTTTGTATCTGTAATAATATATCTTGCGTTAACTGAGCATTATCCAGTGTTTTCTCATTTTATCAGGGCTGACTTAGATAAATTTACTCATGCTAATTTTGTGTTAATAGAGGCTATTGCAGTTAACCATATATTTAACATGTTTTTTGTCATTACATTATCCTTATGAGTCCTGAATGTTTTGTTGTTAGTTTGAGCATTAAACTTTAACTTGTAATTTTACCTAACTCTTTTGTTTTGAACCTGGAACTTTACGGGACAGTATTGATTTTTAGTATTCTCACTTAATGTGTACATTATCTTTCTCTGTTCCGTAACAATATATATATATATATGTATATATATATATATATATATATATATATATATATATATATATATATATATATATATATAGATGAGAGAGAGAGAGAGATACAAGGAATATCCACAATAGGGCTTGTAGGAACATCATTAATCGTGACGTTTCGCAGTATCTCATTGCATCACCAGACCTAAAAGTAATAATTTTTTTGAGCTATTGTATATACTATATATATATATATATATATATATATATATATATATATATATATATATATATATATATATATATATATATATATATATATATATGTAAATGTATTTAAAAAGGCTGATAGGCTTACCAGTCATTAACCCATTGGATCCCAGGGATGCTGGGAGAGGCATTGCACTGGGAGGGTACTAAGCGTACCGCCCTCCGCCTATCGGCTCAGAGTCGCGAAGCTCATAGGTCCCTACCCAGAGGATCCCTACTTTGTAAAGACTTGAAAAATCCCAGTTCTGTCCAATACTCGGGACACTGAGCTCCAATGGGTTAAAGAGACTGATAGGTTTGCCAGTCATCAACCCATTGGATCCCTGGGGTGCTGGGTGAGGCATTACACCGGGAGGATACTAAGCATACCGCCCTCCGCCTTTCTGCTCATAGTCGCAAAGCTAATAGGTCCCTACCCGGGGGATCCCTACTTTATGAAGACTTGAAAAATCCCAGTTCTGTCCAATACTCCGGACACTGGGCTCCAATGGGATATATACATTTATGCTTCTGTGGTATGGTGGTAGAGTGTGCGTTTTCGTACATGGGATAATAAGGGTTCATGCCCTGCCAGGGTAAAAAACTTTGGGAACGTTCTTCCGGCCACATACTGCTTTGGCAGACAGGAGAAGTACTGTGGTTGAACCAGTGTCGCACACTATAAAGTATGCTTGCACCCAGTCGGGTTGAGCGGGCTGATTATACTTGGCTCACAGACTACACACACACATCTAATGCCATTCTAACACTACAGTCACACTTACAGTACAAGCACTTCTCACCCTACATACAATCTCTACCAGAGAGCCTAAGCCACTTGGTAGAGGTACATAGGCTGTATCGTCCTCACTTCTGTTGGGATAGGCCAGTCCTGCAGTGGACACTCAAACGCCTCATGATGATGATGATGATAATGATGATATATATATGTGTAAATATATATATATATATATATATATATATATATATATATATATATATATATATATATATATATTGTGTATATATATATATATATATATATATATATATATATATATATATATATATATACACAGTAATCACTGATTATCCGGATGGTCCTTATCTGGTCATCCTCTGTATCTGTTCATTAAGGCCTTGGCTCTGTTGTAATTGTATCCAGATTTATTTGTCCATAACCGGACATAAAAGTTGAGGTTTCGGCGGTCAGCTGGCTGACAAAGTAAAAAAAAAAGTTCATTCTGTGGATCACTGGCCTCTCTGTCCATGTGTGTGTAATAGACTTTAACCCACAAACTGAGTGAGAATGGGTTTATGGATCCCTACTTGATGGTTGAAATCACCCCGCCAACTCAATCAAGGGTAACATATCGTCAGCGCATAAGGAAGACAGAGCATAACCAACAAGCTGAGCAAGAATGGCTGTACGGATCCCTACTGTATTGTTAAAATCCCCCGGACCCCTAGGACAGCCTACAAAGTCAAAAAAGTCCATCACCTGGGTCACTGGTCTTTCTGTCCATGTGCTGGTACTAAATTGTAACCATAAGCTGAACAAGATTGGTTGTGCAGATCCCTACCATATGGTCGAAATCACCCAGCCACCTTGATCACTGGAAACATACCACTTTTCGTGAGGAAAACAGACGTAACCCACAAGCTAAGTGAGAATGGCTCTTCAGATCCCTACTGAATGGTGGAAATCCTCCGGCCACCCTGATCACCAGTAACATTCTGGTAGTGCACAAGGAAAGCACAGCATAACCCCAAACCTGAGCGAAAAAGGCTGTATGAATACCTACCGTATGGTCGAAATCCCCCTGGCTGCCCAGGATTGCTCGGAAACTCCCGGCCATGCATGGCCATCATCTCCCATACCGAATGGTCAGAGCTGCAATCTCCATCCAGACTACTCAGCCACTCATTAGGCCCATGATGTATGGGGACCCAGTGTTTATGCGAAACTGTGATATTTGCCTGGGCGAGCAAAAGGGACCTTTGCACTCGTAGACCAGTGTGCCACTTTTTGCTTGCATGCTCACAGCCAAATGTGGGTAGAGACATGGCTACGTTGTACACTCCCATCCGCTGCCATTTCCCCCTTTTGTCTCTCCGTGTGTGGATGTGCTTGGCTGAGGTTAAACAATGGATGCTTCCACTGTTGTGTTTATGGTAGTGCCCTACCTTCTGGAGGTCTTAATTCCCCTCTGTGGTGTTTTCGTGTGTGTGATGATGCCCCCACCACCACCCGAGAAATGCAAGAGGAGGGTTTTGACTCTGGAGAAAAAGTGTGAAATATTAGACATGGTTGAAGTGGGGTGGCCACCTTCATGCATTCTGTGTGAATTTGACCTGCCCCACTCAACTTTGTCTGATATTAGGAAATCACTGGACAAACTGACTTAGTATGGACAGAACTTCAGCAATACCACTAGAAAGGTCTTGTCCCAGCCCTGGTACGCCATCATTGACCAGTCAACTTTGGTTTGGTTCTGCCAGCAACAAGGTGCCAGCATGCTTGTAGGTGGGACCGAGTTGAAGGCTGCAGTTGAGAAGTTTGCATGCCCATACAATGTGCACAACTTCAAAGCATCCGAGGGTTGGCTCTTTTAGTTCAAACTTCGACATGGACTTACTGGCTGCAAGGCATATGACGAGGCTTTGGACGTGGCATTTGAGGATGTTCAGCTGTTCTGCCAGAAAGTGCAGTTCCTGATCGAGAAGGAGGGCCTTGCTCTCGGCCAGGTGTACAGTGCTGACGAAACTGTCCTTTTCTTCCACTCTGTGCCCACCAACACCCTGACAGAAGAGATGGAGAAGTCTGTGCCAGGTTGGAAGTTGTCCAACTAACGTGTCTTGGTGTGCTGCGCCAGCGTGAACCTGATGCACCACCTGAAATCCATTATTGCTGGACGTGCAAAACAGCCACATTGTCTCTATGGGTTGATAGATAGCCTGCCTGTTGTGTGGTACCATTCTGTGAAGACCTAGTTTACCACAAAGATCTTCAGAGATTGGTTCCACAGACACTTTGTCAAGGACATTATCCGTTATCAGACGAAGGAACTTGTTACCCCTCGCAGCCAGGTGAAGGCTGTCCTAATCCTTAACAATTCCCCTGCACATCCATCAGAGAAGGATTTGGTTGCTGATGATGGCCGTATTAGGTGGATGTATGTTTCTGCCTCCTAATACAACTACTCTTATTCAATTAATGGACCATAGTTATCATGGCAGCCAAGAGACTGTACCATTGGAGGTTCCTCAACGAGGTGATGGTGGTGCTTGAACACAAGGAAGGGGTCAGCACATGAGGGGAGCAGACCTTTGAGAATCTGCAGCATTACAATATCAAGTCTGTGGTTTTCAGCTGGGTCAGTGCTTGGAAGGAAGTCTCAATCAAAACACTGCAAAGTTGTTGGTCTCGTCTCCTACAGGAATGCAAGGTTGTACATGACATTGAAGGATTTGATGTGGACAATTTCCACCTTCGGCTATGAAATGCAGGTAAGGATGTGGATATTGACAATATGAGGGATTGGTTGGACTAAGGCAGCAGTGATCCAGGATATCTGACATTGTCTGATGCGGAGATTACCGCTGTTTTCTCTGCAAGGCCAACAGATGAAACTGACAAGGACGAGGACCCTGACTCTGACACCCTGCCACTCCATCACTTCTTCATCTTGGTGCACTGTGGGCCAGCACTGAGCGGGTGCTTTAATATGCTAAGCACCCTCACTGAGACAGGGAGTTGGTGCCACTCATGATTGCCATGGATTTGAAGGCAGTCAGGGATGCTGTCATCCTCCGACAAAATCGCCGCACCTATCGTCAGACGAAGACCGACTCCTTTTTCAAACCCACCATTCCCATGAGTACCAGCCCCTTCTCCCCAGCATGACCACCACCACCCGTTAGACTCCAGTCTTCACTCTCTCAGGCTCACAACCGAGCACATCAACAGTTGTTGAGTCGCCGTTAGACATGAGCTTGTGGCTGTTTTCAGAGAGTTCTTAAGTACGTAGGGCTCCATAGCCTCGACACACGTCCCTGTCATCATTCGGCTTCAGCAGGTGGAGGAGGAGGAGTACTTTGACCTTTGCTTGGTGGGTGTTTTAACCACTAGATTACATGTGATACCAGTACACCAGCTGCAATTATGAGGGTTACAATACCTGTTTGCCCTTCACTGTGTGGCAAGTATACTGTACTTACTATATATATATATATATATATATAGATAGATAGATAGATAGATATATATATAGCTATATATATATATATATATATATACATATATATATATATATATATATATATATATATATATAGATAGATAGATAGATAGATATATATATAGATAGATAGATATATTGTTAATACCTCTATTTCTTAGTGTTCAGGTTTATATTGCTTATTCGAATGTGTGTTTTGATATTTAAAAATAGTCAAAAGACTGTAAAACTGCCAAAATTTGGAAGAGCTTGTGCATATTGGTATTTTTTTTTGGGGGGGAGGGTTGTTGTCCATTGTTTTCTTACTGTTTAGGATTATATTGCATATTGTAATGTGTGTTGTGACATCTAAAAACTGTCGAAAATCTCAGAGCACTGCCAAAATTTGGAGGGGTGTGGTACATATTGGTAGGGTTTTGCATATTCTTTTTTTGGTTTATGCAGTGTTTTCTTAGTGTTAAGTATTATATTGCATATTGCATGTGTACTGACAGTAAAAAACTGACGAAAGACAGCAGAACACTGTCAAAATTAGGAGATGTACCGTGCATATTTGTAGTTTTTTGTTTTGTTTATGCATGGTTTTCTTCGTGTTTAGGGTTATATTGCATATTGCAATGTATGTTTTTAAGTCTAAAAAAAGCTGAAAGACCACAGAACACTGCCAAAATTAGGAGGGATACTGTACGTATAGGTTGAGTGTTGAGTATATGTAGGGTATGGGTACAGTGGAGGATATTACTCCGTATCCATTACCCAAATCCTGTCATGCCTTTGGTTCTCTTACTGTATGATTGATAACTGAGGAATCACTATATATATATATATATATATATATATATATATATACAGTATATATATATATATAATCTCATCAGCCGTTTGAGTGTCCACTGCAGGACCGTCCTATCCCAACCGAAGCAGGGACAAAACAGCCAATGTATCTCTACCAAGTAGCTTAGCCTGTCTATTGTATGTAGGGTGAGAAGTGCTTGTATGTGTATTGTAGTGTTGGAGTGGCTTTGGATGTGTGTGAAGTCTGTGAATCAAGTGTAATCGGCCCGCACAACCCAACAGGGTGCAAGCATACTTTATAATATGCAACACTTGTTCAACCACAGCACCCCTGATGTCCGCCAATGCAGTACGTGGCCTGAAGAATGCTCCCATAATTTGTTACTCTGGCTGTGCGCGAACACTCGTTCTTCAGTGTACGAAAAAGCACACTTTACCACTGTACCAAGGAGGCTCCATATGTATATATATATATATATATATATATATATATATATATATATATATATATATATATATATATATATATATGGAAGGGTGTGTAAAAGGAAGAAATTGAAAGTAAATGAGAATAAGAGGAAAGTGATGAAGTGTACGAGGTTGGTAAATGGTAGGGGGATGAATATAGTTTTGAATGGCGAGTTGCTTCAGGAGGTAGAGTGTTTTAAATATCTAGGGTCACATGTTGCTGTGGATGGAAGAATAGATGCAGAAGTGAAGTTTAGAATAAATGAAGTCGGAAAGGTGTTGGGAGGAATGAAAAAAGTGTTTAGATGTCGTTCGCTTAGAATGGATGTAAAGAGAAGGCTGTATGAGGGTGTTGTGGTACCGACTGCGGGGCTGAAACATGGAATATGGGTGTAGCAGAGAGGAAAGGTTTGAATGTAATGGAGATGAGGTGTCTGAGGAGTATGTGTGGAGTGACGCGTATGGATCGAGTGCTGAATGATGAAATGCGAAGGAGAACTGGAGTTGTTTGGGAGATGGCTGGTAGAGTTGAGCAGAGGGTATTGCGATGGTTTGGGCATATGGAGAGAATGGATAATGAGCGACTGGTGAAAAAGACAACTAGATCTGATGTGAGAGGTGAAAGGCTGAGAGGAAGACCACGAATAGGATGGATGGACAGTGTGAAGAGAGCGCTGGATGCGAGAGGGATGTCTGTTGAGCAAGGAAGAGTGGCTGTGCGTGACAGAAATGAGTGGAGAGAAATTGTGAATGAATAAGTGATGACGCAGCCCTGAGAGGACATTCTCCCGCATTTGGTCTGATCAGCAATTTCAGGTCAGGTGCGGGTAAGGAGATGAGTCTGTTATGATGTGGCAGGGGTAAACCAGCTCTGCTGTCGGGCCCTGTTGCGGATGTCACTGATTGCATTGCGCAGTTGACCCTTGTGCAGTGTGGTGCAGTGAGGATCTGTCCGTTCTCCCCTTTGGGGCTAGGATGCGAATGAATGTGTTTGAATGGATGAGTAAATGGGGAGTGTGTCGTCCTGTCTCGGCTACCTCACTTTCCTTGGGGGAAGCAGCCTAGTTATATATATATATATATATATATATATATATATATATATATATATATATATATATATTGTTACGGAACAGAGAAAGATAATGTACACTTTAAGTGAGAATGCTAAAAATCGCTACTGTCCCGTAAAGTTCCAGGTTCAAAACAAAAGAGTTAGGTAAAATTACAAGTTTAAGTTTAATGCTCAAACTAACAACAAAACATTCAGGACTCATAAGGATAATGTAATGGCAAAAAACAGGTTAAATATATGGTTACCTGCAATAGCCTCTATTAACACAAAATTAGCAAGAGTAAATTTACCTAAGTCAGCCCTGATAAAATGAAAATACACCGGGTAATGCTCAGTTAATGCAAGATAAATTATTACAGATACAAACTATTATTAAAAATGACTGACATAAAACCCAACATTAATCAAAAAACCTCACTAGGTCTAAGAATTAACCCTATGCTACACAGTACAAGAAAAAATACAACAGTTATACTCAAATTACACACAGCTGCTAGATGTTTGGAGATTTCTTGAGCACTCACAATAATAATAACTGTACAGGGGAGGACAGAGATGTGAACAAAATGAGGAGCAGATCTAAGTGGCAATGATGCAGAGACTGAGCTCATTATATAGGGGCCAGCAGAGCTTGATACAACTTGTAAGAAGGACGCGCAAATGAAGCCATGGGGACAAAGAGCTGATAATCTCGCACTGAATAACAGAAAGGATGACTTACTCTACTATAACGGTAGAAGGGGGGGACTGAGGCAGACCACGCTCGTGATCAAACATGCAGCATACTGTGCGTTAAAATTACACAAAGGATGATGAAATCATAGGCTATGTAACACCTCCCCAGAAAGAAAAAAGAAATTTACAAAGTAAATTTCTTATTACTCTAAAACAATCTGTATATGGCATTACAGAACATGCAAAAGTCTTTCCTAGTGTTACAAAACATGAGATCTCCCTAGCACGTTCAGTCATAGGTACTTGCCAGTATCCCTTTAACAAATCAAACTTACTTATGTACCTAGCCTTTCCGATCTTGTCTATGCAATCTTCCACACGAGGGAGAGGGTAAGTGTCTGTTTTGGTTATCTGATTAACACATCTGTAGTCAATGCAAAGCCGCTGTGACCCACCTGGCTTAGGGACCAGAGTGACAGGAGAACTCCACTCGCTCTGACAGGGCTCAATCATCTTGTGGTCCAACAGGTAGCCAAGCTCCTTCTGGATGAGAGGAACTTTTACTGGGTTCACACGGTAAGGAGGCAATTTAATTGGCTTTGCGTTTCCAACATCGACATCATGCATCAACACAGTGGTTCTTCCTGGAGTGCCACGGAACACTTGCGGGTACTCTTGCAGTAATGCCGAAAACTCCTGCCTTTCCTTGGGAGGTAGATGAGAAAGCTTAGTCTGGAGATCATTCATGATATCAGGATTCTTCCCCAAACTGTCACTCAGGCTCATACTGCATGGGAGAGCTTCACTTGCAGACTCGGGTGGAACAGCTACAGTGCAGACTGGATTATTTTCGTCCCGCCTGTGATATAACTTTAGCATGTTGATGTGACATAGTTGCTTGCCCTTTCTACGATCTTGTGTGGCGATGACATAGTTGACATCACTGAGTTTCTTCTCCATGAAATAAGGGCCACTAAACTTGGCTTGAAGAGGTTGCCCATGAACTGGTAGCAGAATCAAAACCTGATCTCCTGGCTGAAAGTGGCGTAACCTGGACTTCTTATCATACCAAGTCTTCATCTTCTCCTGAGCAGCTCCTAAATTCTCTCTCGCCAGCTGTAAAGCAGTGGACAGCCGTTCTATGAACTTCATCACATACTCCAGCAGGTTGACGTCATCTTCCTCCGACAGCCAGCATTCCTTGAGTAACTTAAGGGGTCCTCTTACTTCATGGCCAAACAGTAGTTCAAAAGGTGAGAAGCCCAGTGATTCATTTGGAGATTCTCTTGCGGCAAACACAACGAATGGAAGACCTTTATCCCAGTCTTTCTGATGTTCCAAACAGTATTTCTTGAGCATCGATTTGAGTGTTTGATGATATCTCTCCAGCGCTCCTTGGGTCTGGGGATGGTAAGCTGAAGACGTGATCTGGGCGATGCCCAACTCTTTCAGAGACTGCTTGAAAACATTTGACATGAAATTACTTCCCCGGTCTGACTGTACCTCCTTGGGCAGACCAAATTTTGTGAAGAACCCTAGCATTTCCTTAACCACGTTCTTTGCTGAGATATTTCTAAGTGGAATGGCTTCAGGATAACGAGTAGCCATATCAATCAGGGTCAACACATAAGAAAATCCTGAAGAAGTCTTAGGAAGAGGGCCCACAATATCCACCAACACACGGGTGAAAGGCGCCTCAAAAGGAGGAATGGGAACTAGAGGTGGAACCTTTTCGGTCTGATTACACTTCCCCACAACTTGACAGGTGTGACAAGACTTACAATACCAGGAAACATCCCTGAAGATACCTGGTCAGTAGAAGTGTTTCAAAATGCGTGCCACAGTCTTCCTCACTCCAAGGTGTCCTGCCAAACTGGAATCATGAGCCACTCTAATGATATCCTGCCTACAAACACGAGGGATGACAACTTGATGTACAACCTCCCATTCACAGTCGGCTGATGTTGTTGGGGGTCTCCACTTCCTCATAAGTACTCCTGACTTTACATAATAACAAGTAGAAGCACCAGCTGACTTTTCCTCACTGCAAGCAGAGTTAGCTAGACCTTTCAACTCAGGGTCAGCAACCTGCAACTCAACCAACTCTTGACGAGACAAATTATCAACACTACGCGGTACTGCCTCATCTGGTAAGTGGTCCAAATTAGCAAGAAAAGTGTCAGCTAGGATAACATCATTATCATCATTATCCTCTAAGTCATCAGTAACTTTAGACTTAGCCCTAGTGACAGCACATGCAGGGAACACATCAGGGACATCACAATCCTGGGACGCAGCCACTGGCTCACTAGACAACTGAGGAGCTGGACACACTAGACTTCCACCAATATCATTTCCAAGTAAGAAAGTTACACCTGACATTGGGAGTGTCTCAACCAACCCAACCATAACGGAACCGTTAACAAAACCAGACTCTAAATTCACTCTGCACAGAGGGACAGAGAAGTAATTATTCCCTACGCCTTGTAAGATTACAGTTTCATCAGAGGAATTAACATTAGAGCCTAGAACACTGGTCAGCATAAGGGATTGGCAAGCACCTGTATCACGATATATTTTAACTGATTTCCTGTCATTACTGTCCAGAAGACTGACAAAACCATCAGACAGGAAATTAGCACATGAACTCTTGAGAGTGTCCCCCACGTTACTGCTCAAAGGAGGAGCTCCATCATGAGAATTTAAGTTACCCCTCAAAGCAGGTTCAGTTAACTCAGTTAAAGAATTCTGGGAACTCTCAAGAGTGGACACTAGACCAATTGACTGAATATTTAAAGACTTCTTTTTGTTCACATCACGCTGTCTCCTGAAACATTTCTCCGTAGTATGACCAAGCTTACTACAATAAGTACATTTACTTTTCTGAAATCTAGAGGTGAAGCTGGTATTTGCTTCCTGAGAAACATCATCTTTATTCTCTTTCCTGTTACCTGTACTCTGAGTAGAGGCAACGTACTTACTCTCAGCTTTCCCTTTTTCTCTAGAATATCTCTTGTGAGTGAGAACATATTCATCAGCTAAAACTGCAGCATCAGACAAATTATCTATTCTTTTCTCATCAAGATATAGGCTTACATCTTTATAAATACACCTCTTGAAGTCCTCCAGCAAAATCATCTGCTTAAATTTACCAAAAACAGAATCCACATTCTTAGAATTTAACCACTGCTCTAACAGATCTTCTTTGATTTTTGCATACTTAACATGGGATTGCTTATCTTGCTTGTAAGTTGTCCTAAATTTTACTCTATAGGCTTCAGGAACAAGCTCATAGGCCTTAAGAATCAAGCTCTTAACTACATCATAAGTATCAGATTGATCCTGAGGCAAAGATGCATAAGTTACTTGAGCTTTACCGGTGACAACAGTTTGAAGGAGTACTGGCCAATACTGTTTGGGCCAATTAAAACCTGTAGCTACCCTCTCAAACAACTGAAAGTACTTTGTTAATTCAGATTCATTAAAAGGAGGGACAAGTTTAACATTTTTAGCCACATCAAAATCATCAGAGCTAGATGATCCAGTTCCACCTTGTTTCATGCGATACTCATGGTCTGCCTGAATCCTAGCAATTTCAACTTGTGCCTCAGCCTCCTTAGCTTTTGCCTGAAATTCAGCTTCCTTCACACGAGCCTCCTGCAGGGCTAGCAGTAACTTAGCTAATTCAATCTGCGTTTGCTCATTTGGAGGAGTTACATTAAACAAGCTTTCATTAATCATGTCAACAATTTGATCTTTAGAATGATGAGAGCGAACAGCAATTCCCAATTGTTGAGCAACAAGCTTAAGTTCATTCTTTGTTCTGTTTTCTACATCACACACTGTTTGCACATTTGACAAAAAATCTTTGGCTTCATCAAGTGTAGTAATAGTAGCCATCATGAATATATCACAGTCACAAAATATCAAGCAACATCCTTATGATAATATCCTGAATATCCTGATAAGAGGTCGCCAAATTTATGTTACGGAACAGAGAAAGATAACGTACACTTTAAGTGTGAATACTAAGAGTCACTACTGTCCCGTTAAGTTCCAGGTTCAAAACAAAAGAGTTAGGTAAAATTACAAGTTAAAGTTTAATGCTCAAACTAACAACAAAACATTCAGGACTCATAAGGATAATGTAATTGCAAAAAACAGGTTAAATATATGGTTAACTGCAATAGCCTCTATTAACACAAAATTAGCAAGAGTAAATTTACCTAAGCCAGCCCTGATAAAATGAAAATACACCGGGTAATGCTCAGTTAATGCAAGATAAATTATTACAGATACAAACTATTATCAAAAATGACTGACATAAAACCCAACATTAATAAAAAAACCTCACTAGGCCTAAGAATTAACCCTATGCTACACAGTACAAGAAAAAATACAATAGTTATACTCAAATTACACACAGCTGCTAGATGTTTGGAGATTTCTTGAGCACTCACAATAATAATAACTGTACAGGGGAGGACAGAGATGTGAACAAAATGAGGAGCAGATCTAAGTGGCAATGATGCAGAGACTGAGCTCATTATATAGGGGCCAGCAGAGCTTGATACAACTTGTAAGAAGGACGCGCAAATGAAGCCATGGGGACAAAGAGCTGATAATCCCGCACTGAATAACAGAAAGGACGACTTACTCTACTATAACGGTAGAAGGGGGGGACTGAGGCAGACCACGCTCGTGATCAAACATGCAGCATACTGTGCGTTAAAATTACACAAAGGATGATGAAATCATAGGCTATGTAACAATATATATATATATATATATATATATATATATATATATATATATATATATATGGGTAGACCCTACATTTCCGCTTGGCATTGACAAAACAGCGAACACATGGGCAGAGTTAAGATAATAAATATTTAGAAAACTACTTTGAAACGATCAGTAAAGTAGAACACAAAACATGAACAGTTTGCCTGACTGCAACTAGAGATTAATTTTACACACCTCTTAACAGAAAATTTATACATGCATCCTTAACAAAAGGAACTTACCTTTTTGTGTGAAATCATATGCCATCATCATCATGATAATCATGTCAAAGTTTATATGGACGTTATCACCGTGTCTGACCAAAGTATCTACCACCTTATCTATTTCACCAGCGCTGATGGTCTGGAACCGCCCCTCAAATCGTAGATTACCAACGTCTTGAAGGATGCCTTTTCTGGCATTCTTAAATGACCAAACAGGAAAAGATATTAATAACCTTCTTCTCCATAAAGAAACAATTAGTGATATTTGGTCTGTAAATTTGGTCGTTTTGCTAAGGAATTAATGACATCAGACATGGAGATAAAATCATGAATGCCTTATAAAGTAATCATCATAAAAAGTGGAACTATCTATCTATGTCTATATCTATCTATCTGTACATATATATTTATACATATCTATCTATCTATTTATCTATCTATCTGTATGCAAAATAACCACAGGAGAAATGAAAGGAGCGACAGTGAGTACTTTCGTATATTACATCTTCAGTATGTCTGAAGATGTAATATACGAAAGTACTCACTGTCGCTCCCTTCATTTCCCCTATGGTTATTTTGGATACATATCTTCATGGTGAAGTCTCTGCATATATATATATATATATATATATATATATATATATATACTACTGCCAGACTCGTTAATCCTGCAAGGGGTGGCCAGAAACAAATCGCCTCCATGTCGCCCTGTCCCCCACCACTTCACTGCCCTGCTCCCAGCTAACATCCCCCTCTCTTATATACCTCTCCACTCCATCCTTCCATCTCATCCTTGGCCTCCCCCTCCCTCTCCCCCCCTCCTCCTCGCTCACATACACTCTTCTCGTTAGTCTCTTACACTCCATCGTCTCACATGGCCAAACAACCTCAGTGCATTTCTCCTAAAGCTTCCCATCACATCCACATCTGCGTCACAAAGATTCTTCATTTCCTCATTTGCCAGTCTGTCTCTCCCTGTGACTCCTCATGTTCCTCTCAATACCTCATTTGCATTGCTCTCACTCTTGACTTCTGTCCCTCCAAGGTCCAAGCTTCACTTCCATATGCTAAAGATGGTATCACAATACTGTCATGTAGTAATTTTTTCACTTCCATGCTCACTTCCCTGTTTCTTATCACTGCTTTCCAGGAACCAGCAACGTCTCTTCCTTATTGTACCCTTTCAAGCACTTCATCCTGTAAACTTCCATCCTTACTCATCACACTACCCAAGTACTTAAACGCACTCATATACTCCATTTCCTCCTCATCCAACCTCACTGTACATTCAGACTTCACCTCTCTCGAAGACCATAACTTTACTCTTCCTTACATTCACCTTCAGATTCCGCTCCTTGTGTACTCCCCCAAACTCATACACCAAGCCTTACAGCTCCCCTTTGTCTTCACTGAAAAACACAGTATCATCTGCAAACAACAGTACAGGGAGTTTCCAAACATTATCGTCTCTCATTAGGGCTGCTCCAATATCCACTGCCCTACCTTGTATCTCTTTTGTAACCCCATCCATATACAGATTGAACAACCATGGAGACATGGCACATCCCTGTTTCAATCCAACCTTCAAATAGATACTCATTTCACTATCCACACACCTTAGCACCCTCATACATACTCTTCACGGCATTAAACAACTTCCCATATACTCCATATACTTTTCCTGTTACACTAAGAAGGTAAATGTTCCAGTGATTACCACATACTTCATTTTCCCATTTTTCCTTGTTTTAACCCCTTAACCGTGGGGCGTCACTTTCGTGACGCTTGGTAGCAAGGGATCATACCGCGGGGCATCACTTTTGTGATTCTGTGTTATTTTGAATTCGCCCGGGCTTTCATGTGGTGGCTTGTATCATCTACCAGTACTGCCAATGTCCAACACTAGTCAGCACTCCTAATCTCATCTGTACTCACATCCATTGTTGACAATTTAGCCATTTCTCCTCGTTCTTGACTCCCCTCCTTACCTCCCCTCCATCCTCTCACCTGCCTGGCCGTGCTACGCTAAGTAAATCTTCCCTGGAATTTTCCACTGATTTCATCCATTGAAATAAGCCCTATGCCCTATTCTTATACCAAATAATATATACAAGAAAGAAATAAGGTAAGTGATAGTGCCATACACCTGGAATTGGCTAATTATCACCTGACAACACCTCACGTGCACTCGTTCGCTAATTTTCGCTGTTTAGTTCCCCTTAAAATATGCCATATAATCTATTCTCGTAATAAAAATATATATAAGAAAGGAAGGGAGAAGCCTAAGTGATATTTACATACTCTTGGAACTACCTAATTTATTATGTATTGTCTAGATTTCCTGCCAATCATTTCATAGCATATTTATTAGCAGCTGTCACCCCGCTGACATTGGCAGCATTGCCCTCCCCCTAGGCAGGCCACCACTCTGTATTCAGTTTACTGTCGTCTTTGAAGGTGAAAGCACGTCGGATTCACACCTGTCCAATTCCGCAGCTTTTTAGCCCCATGCAAAGGGCCCTGTGACCTCTACCCCCTACTAAACCTCGTGTGGAAAGAGGTAAAGGGCTAACTGACTGCTGTGGAATGTGAACTGGCTAATTTGTCAATGAAAATGATAGACAGTGACTATGATCTATCTGGTGAATAACACAGTGCAAGTGGAAATGTAAATAAAGTGTAAATAATGTGTAAACAGCAAGTGAAAGGAATGAATGTAAATATAAGTGAACAGTGGAAAATAGTTTTATAAGTTACTGCAAGTGACTGGATAACACAGTGTAAATAAAATAGAAATGTAAATAATGTAAATAAAATAGAAAATGTAATTAGAAATGTAAATGAGCAGTAATATAAGAATACGAGTATATATACTAGGAGTAATGAAAGTGAAAGTTTCACTCTAGCATGTATGAATACTATGAGTTATGAAAGTGAAAATGAAAGTGACAGATTCACTCTCCACTCTAGTATACAGGACGAGAAAGTGAATGCTACGTATTTTACTGGAAGAGAAACTGAATGACTACAGTGACAATAAACTACTATTACTGAAGGAAACTTATGGATAAAGACTGTAGATATATATAAGTGTTATATAGTAATAGAAATATAAAGTGTGAGTGTTTTTATGAATAATAAATGACAGAACACCAGCGGTGAACGATCGGAAGTGGTAAGGTCATACGCGCTCATAATTTTCATTGCTTTCACAGTGGTTTTTTTTTGGAGTATGGATTCCAGACTATTTGAGAATCATAGAATAGTGTTTCTAGTGATGATATCAGGCTATGGTAATCATATTACAGGTTGTCGGGAAGTGTAAAGTGGAGACTTCGTTACCCAAATTCAGAGGTCTCCACAAGTCCTACAGTACTCGATGAAGGCTCAACAAACACCCCAGAAGAAAGCTGAAGGTATGTGCCAGAAGCATTTATGATTTTAATATTCTAGGACTAGTATCTGATTTTTGGCAAATATTTTTAGAGAGTCTGTTGGAGCGCGAATATGCCCGTGAGACATGCAAGTCAGGCAAAAACAACACCCCGGTTTAGGGGTTAAGGGAGGAATTATACCTGCCTTCCAGTCATTTGGGACTCTACCTTCCTCCCAAGTGAATCTGCCCATCTTCCACATCCATTCTACTACTATCTCTCTCTCATGCTTCAGCATTTCACAACACACTCCATCAATTCCTTGGGTTTTCCCCATTTTACCTTTTTTCATCGCTTCCACAACTTCCTTCCTGCTGCTTTCTTCCTCTCTTCTTACTTCCCTCCGTCTCCCAGCCATTCCCCAGCCGCTTATACTCACATTACATTAATTCTCTATGTTCAACATTTCGTTGAAATGTTCTCTCTATCTAATCTCTTTTTCTTCCTTCTCCAATAGTCGTCTACAATTTTTATATTTTACTCCACAGCTAACTTCTTAGGCACCCTGTCTAACTCTCTTTACCTCTTTTCAGAACATTTTCTTACATTCCCTTCACTTAACACTCACCTTCCAAATACCTCATCCTCTCTCTTCTTACTCTCTCTTACTAATCTTTTCACCTTTCTCTTCCTCTCTACATACAACCCTCTCTTCTGTCTCTCAATTTCTTCCACACCCTTGTTTCTCATCCACTCACTCTATGCTTTCTTCTTTTGTGCCTCTCTCACCTCTTCATTCCACCGTGCTGTTCCCTGCACCCCTTGTCATCTTTTCTTCATCCCCCTACACTACCTCACATGGTGCACAGATTTCTTCTGTGAATATCTTGCACACACCTTCCACGTCCCCCATCTGCTCCAATCTATATTTAGCCAATCGCTTCTCCACTTCCCTCTTATATTCTACCCTTTTTCCATCCTCCTGTAACCCTTCCACCCTCCTTGAATGAGCTATTTCTTTCTGTCCTTCCCTTCTTCTATTTCTCCATTTCGTTTGGACACTGATTCTGACCACCACCAACTGGTGATCAGAGAGTCCACTCTCCCAATCTCTATATACTCTTGTATCCATTACACACCTTCTCATCCTGTCTTCCACACATACATAATCAATCATTGCCTTCCATTCATTCAGTTTACCATCCACCCTTCTCATCACACGCCACGTTACCTCTGGATCATTTTATGCCTGAAGAGGGTATTGGCTATCAACAACCCCCTCCTGGCACAATTTCCACAAAAGCACTATCATTGTCATCCATCTCTGGAGGCACACGCCACTCACTGACTACTCCATCCACTTTCACATTCCCTACTTTTCCATTCATATCTCCGGTCAAAAACAATCTCTCATTCCTTTCAAACTTCTCCATGCACACTTCCACATTTGTCCAGAACTCTTATCTCACTCGGCCTGCACGATCTTGCAATGGAGCATACACACTCATAATTGCCCACATTTGTAGTGCACCTTTCAATCTTACCCATACAATCCTTGAGCCAACTTATTCATACTGTCTTACATTCTTCTTCCATCTGTTACTCACAACAATACACACTCCTTCTTTGGCCCTCTCATTCTCACCTAATCCCGCACATATACCTCATCCATACTCCCATTCACTCACAATACTATCTATATATCTAGGCTGCTTCCCCCAAGGAAAGGGAGGCAGCCGAGACAGGATGACACACTCCCCATTTACTCATCCATTCAAACACATTCATTCGCATCTTAGCCCCAAAGGGGAGAACGGACAGATCCTCACCGCACCACACCGCACAAGGTCAACTGCGCAATGCAATCAGTGACATCCGCAGCAGGGCCCGACAGCAGAGCTGGTTTACCCCTGCCACATCATAACAGACCCATCCCCTTATCCGCACCTGACCTGACTAGCTGATCAGACCAAATGCGGGAGAATATCCCCTCAGGGCTGCATCATCACTTATTCATTCACAATTTCTCTCCATTTATTTCTGTCATGCACAGCCACTCTTCCTTGCTCAACAGGCATCCCTCTCGCAGCCAGCGCTCTCTTCACACTGTCCATCCATCCTATTTGTAGTCTTCCTCTCAGCCGTACACCTCTCACATCAGATCTAGTTATCTTTTAAACCAATTGCTCATTATCCATTCTCTCCATATGCCCAAACCATCGCAACACCCTCTGCTCAACTCTACCAGCCATCTCCCGAACAACTCCAGTTCTCCTTCGCACTTCATCATTTTGCACTCGATCCATACGCGTCACTCCACACATACTTCTCAGATACCTCATCTCCATTACATTCAAACTGTTCCTCTATGCTACACCCATATTCCATGTTTCAGCTCCATATAATGCAGTCGGTATCACAACACCCTCATACAGCATTCTCTTTACATCCATTCTAAGCAAACGACATCTAAACATTTTTTTCATTCCTCCCAGCACCTTTCCTACTTCATTTATTCTAAACTTCACTTCTGCGTCTATTCTTCCATCCACAGCAACATGTGACCCTAGATATTGAAAACACTCTACCTGCTCAAACAACTCACCATTCAAAACTATATTCATCCCCCTACCATCTACCAACCTCGTACACTTCATCACTTTACTCTTATTCTCATTTACTTTCAATTTCCTCCTTTCACACACCCTTCCAAACTCCTCTACCAACTGTCTCAATCCCTCCTCTGAATCAGCCACCAGTGTAGTATCATCTGCAAACAGCAGCTGCTTCAGATTCCACTCTCCACCATCAACATTCACCAGACTCAGACCTCCACCTAAAACTCTTGCATTCACCTCCCTTACAACACCATCCATGTAAATATTAAAGAACCAAGGCGACATCACACATCCCTGTTGCAGCCCCACTCTCACGGGAAACCAATCACTCACAGCATTTCCCACTCTTACACACGCTCTACTATTTACGTAAAAACTTTTCACCCCTTTTAGTCACCTACCATCAAGTCCATACAATCTTAAAACAGTCCACAAAGCCTCCCTATCAATTCTATCATACGCTTTCTCTAAATCCATGAATGCCCAAAACACATCCTTGCCTTTCGCTAAATACTTTTCACACACTTGTCTCACAGCAAACACCTGATCCACGCATCCCCTCCCTCTCCTAAAGCCACACTGCTCATCACCAATTACTCACTCTGAATCCTTTCTAACTCTCATAACTAACACTCTACCATAAACCTTACCTACAACACTCAACAGACTTATACCCCTAAAGCTAGTACATTCATACTTATCACCCTTGCCTTTATACAATGGGACCACACAAGCACTTGCCCAGTCAATTGGCACCATACCTTTCACAAAGCACACATTCAACAATCTTACTAATCAGTCAACAATAGTCACTCCACCACCCTTCAGGCATTCCACAGCACCCCCATCCATACCTGCAGCTTTCCCTGTTTTCATCTCCTTTACTGCCTTCTCCACTTCCTCCTTCGTGATCAAAGAATCATTCAACTCTCCCAACACATTTATTCCTTGCACCCTTCCATCCGCCACAATCTCAGCCACCCTTTCCTCCTCTACATTTAACAATCTTTCATAATACTCTGCCCATCTCTTCCTTACTGCATCCATCTCAATTAACATCCTTCCATCCTCTGCTTTTACTCGTTCTTCCTTCCCACACTCGCCCTTTCGCACCCTTTTCACCTCCTTCCAAAACGTTCTCTTATTCTGTTGAAAATTCTCTGTCAACCGCCTACCCCACCTCTCATCTGCTGCCACTTTAGCATCACGTACAGCCCTTCTTCTCGCCCTATTCCTCTTTTCCTTATGACATCTCATCCTTCCTCTGCAGCCACACTTCATATGCACGTCTCTTCTCAGCCATAGCCATACTTAATTCCTCGCACCACCATTCACTTCCTTTTCTTACAACACCACACACACGTCTCACACCACACACCTCTTCTGCATGCCCCACCACAGCACTCTTAAACAACTGCCATTACTCCTCCACACTGCCATTTTCCTGATCTTTCACTGCGTTCCACTCATCTTTCAATTTATCCTGATACTCTATCTTTTTCTCTCTTTTATCCAACTCTCTCACTTTCAAAACCTCCCCGCCACACCTAACCCTCCTAGCTCTCACCCATCTCTTACCAACTCTTAACTTTCCCTCCACCAGGTAGTGGTCAGACATACCTCCACCCTTCCCTCTCAGAACTCTCACATCCAACAATCTTCCTATTACATTCCTAGACACAACCACATAGTCCATCAAAGCTCTATCAACAACCCTTCCACCCTCCTGTCTCACCCATGTATACGTATAAATATCTTTCTTCTCAAACAGCGTATTTCCAATCACCATCTCTCGCTCAACACACATCGCTATCATTTGTTCCCCATTTTCATTTCTTCCAGGCACACCATGCATACCAACTATGCCTTCAACTGCTACATTTCCCACTCTAGCATTCAGGTCTCCCATCATTACCACATTCACATTCGCTCCAAAACTCTGCAGACACTCATCAACATCATTCCAGAAAGACTCCCTCTCTTCTTCATCCTTTTCACTACCAGGCCCATATGCACTGACAAACACCCACAACTCACATTCAAATTTCGCTTTCACCCACATCTGTCTCGATGACACCTCGTTCCATACAGTCACACACTGCTGTACTTTCGGACTCACTAACAAGGCCACACCTTCTCTTGCCCTTCCTCTATCAACACCTGACAATCTTCCATTCACACTTCCAAATATAGACTCACCATTCCCTTTCATCTTCGTTTCACTCAAAGCTAACACATCCAACTATCTTCTACAAACATTCCCCCAATCTCCTCCCTATTAGCCTCAATCGTACTACATCCACGCACATTGATATACCCAATCTTCAGGGTACAGGGATAACTCCATCCCCCATCCCTTTCACTGGCCTGTCTCCTTTTAGGAACTAAAAAACAGAGGAGGGGGTCCCTAGTCCCCTCACCCAGCCCCTTTTAGTCACCTTTTACGACATGCAGGAAATACGGTGGCAGTATTCTTCCTAACACAACCTGGCCACAGAGTAGTACTACCCCATAGTGCAGCCAGATTGTGTCCCCCCCGCCACAATACAATTTACTAATAGGTAGGTATTGCCAGAAACGTATATTACCTTCAGTGCTACAAATATTCCCATTTCCAAAAGTATTGAAATTCTCGGCGTCTCGCTTAACAATGCCCTCAGCTGGACCTCTCATGTCAGATCACTTGCTAAAACTGCCTCAAAGAAACTTGGATTATTGTATAGAATACTGCTCACCCTTGTGGTGCGGGTGTGGAAAGGTTGCATTAAAACAAGTAGACAAAATTCAGAACAAAGCTGTTAGAATTATTAATAATCCTGCTATTACTAATAAACTACCTCCCCTACAAGTAAGAAGGATTGTTGCCTCCTTGCGTTATTTTACAGATATTTCTACAGCAAATGCTCAAACGAAGTTGCGTCCATGGTGCCACCTCTCCATGCCTTCCCTCGTGCTACACGGGCAGCTGGCAGCGCTCATGACTGGAATGTCACTCAGCCATACTGCAGAACTTCTGCCTATCAGAATTCTTTCATTCCCCGAACTGCATCTCTCTGGAACTTGCTTCCCCAGAGTTGTTTCCCTCCAGACTTCAACCTACTGCTGTTCAAGTCTAACTGTTACAGATATTTTATGAACTGCGGACACCAGTAATCTGGTGCATGGATTTTTTTTTTATTCAATTGTTTTTCCTTCCTCTGTTCTGTTAAAAAAAAAAAAAAATCTTACCTCATAATTCAGTTTCAGTTATTCCACGTACATACACGTTTACACCCTCAAGCACCTGGACAATCTCTCTCTCTTTCACCTCATCATTTGCACCCCTTACATTCCATGTACAGTAGCTATCAATACCATGTCCTTTATTCGGTCCTTAGTTGTCACCTTTGGGTCACTCCTGGTCCGAGGCTTTTTGTTCGTATTTTAAGTTAGTTGTTTTATGGAGATGGGCATTAATCCTCCGCCAACCCACTTGTTGTCACGTAGGGAACACATGTTGGTTGATTATATATATATCTATCTATCTATCTATTGCCAGACGCCTCAATCCCGTTTGGGGTGGCCACAAACAAATCGCCTCCAAGTCGCCCTGTCCCCCGCCATTTCACTGCCCTGCTCCCAACTCACACCCCCCTCTCTCATATACCTCTCTACCCCATCCCTCCATCTCATTCTCGGCCTCCCCCTCCCTCTTCCCCCCTCCACCTCACTCACATACACTCTCTTAGTCAGTCTTTCACCCTCCATCCTCTCCACATGGCCAAACCACCTCAGTGTGTTCCTCATAACGCTTCCTATCACATCCACATCCACACCACAACGCTTCTTTATATCCTCATTCGTCAGCCTGTCTCTCCATGTGACTCCACAGGCTCCTCTTAATTAACTCATTTCCACTGCTCTCACTCTTGACTTGTGTCCTTCCAACAACGTCCAAGCTTCAATTCCATACGTTAGAGTTGGTAGCACAATACTGTCATGTAGTAACTTTTTCACTTCCATGCTCACTTCCCTGTTTCTTATCACTGCTTTCAAAGAACCAGCAACCTTTCTCCCCTGCTGTACCCTTTCAACCACTTCACCCTCCAAACCTCCATCCTTACTCATCACACTCCCAAAGTACTTAAACGTACTCACATTTTCCAGTTCCTCACGATCCAACCTCGCTGTACATTCACTGACTTCACCTCTCTCAAAGACCATCACTTTACTCTTCCCTACATTCACCTTTAGATTCCGTTTCTTACACACTCTCCCAAACTCATTTACCAATCCTTGCAGCTCCCCTTCGTCTTCACTCAACAACACAGTATCATCTGCAAACAACAGTACAGGGAGTTTCCAAACACTATCCTCTCTCACCAGGGCCACTCCAACATCCACTACCCTACCTTGTACCTCTTTTATTACCCCCATCCATGTACAGATTGAACAACCATGGAGACATGACACATCCCTGTTTCAACCCAACTTTCAAAGAGAAAAATTCACTTAGTTCACCATCCACACGCACTGCAGCCTTCGCACCATCGTACATACTCTTCACAGCATTCAACAACTTCCCATCTACTCCATATATTCTTAACACTTTCCACAATCCTTGTCTATCCACCCTGTCATATGCTTTCTCCAAATCCATGAAAGCCGCATACAACTTCTTTCCCTTCTCTAGAAACTTTTCCACTAAAGATCTACGAATGAATATCTGATCTACACAACCTCTTCCCTTCCTAAAGCCTCCCTGTTCTTCTCCAACTAATTTCTCTGTTCTTTCACTAAGTCTGTCAATAAGTATCCTACCATACACTTTTCCTATTATACTAAGAAGACAAATGCCCCTATGATTACCACACACTTCTTTTTCCCCTTTTTCTTTGTACAAGGGAATAATTATACCTGACTTTCAATCCTCCGGGACTCTACCTTTCCCCCCAGTCCAATCTGCACATCTTCCACATCCATTCTACTACTATCTCTCCCCCATGCTTCAGCATTTCACCACACACTCCATCAATTCCTGGGGCTTTCCCCGATTTAACTTTCTTCATTGCTTCCACAACTTCTATCCTACTGATTTCTTCCTGTCTTCTCACTTCCCTCCTTCTCCCAGCCATTCCCCAGCCACTTATACTCGCATTACTTCCATCCTCTATGTTCAACAATTCCTTAAAGTGTTCTCTCCATCTGCTCACTTTTTCTCCCTTCTCCACTAGTAATCTACCATTTTTATCTTTCACTCCCCTGCTAACTTCACTTCCACCCTGTCTTACTCGTTTCACCTCTTTCCAGAACATTTTCTTACAGTCCCTCCACTTTACACTCAAATTCCTTCCAAATTCCTCATCCACTCTCTTCTTACTCTCTCTTACTAATCTTTTCACCTCTCTCTTTCTTTCTACATATAACTCTCTCTTCCGCCTCTCAACTTCTTCCACGCCCCTATTTCTCATCCATTCATTGTATGCTTTCTTCTTTTGTGCCACAGCCTGTCTCACCTCTTTAGTCTACCACGCTGTTCCTTGCACCCCCCTCCGTCTTCTCTTCCTTCCACACACCACATCACATGCTGCACATATTTTTTCTGTAAATATCCTACACACACCTTCCACGTCTCCATTCATATTTGCCCAATCGTTCCTTCACTTCTCTCTTATACTCTGCCTTTTTCTCATCCTCTTGTAACCTTTCCACTCTCCTTGCAACTTCTCCTTCCTCTCGTCTTTCCCTTCTTCTATTCCTCTATCTCATTTGAATCTTAATTCTGGCCACCATCAAGTAGTGGTCAGAAAGTCCACTCCCCCAGCCTCTATAAGCTCTTGGATCCATTACACATCTTCACATCCTTTCATTCACACACACATAATCAATCATTGCCTTCCTTTCATTCAGTTCACCACCCACCCTTCTCATCACTCGCCATGTATACCTGTGGATCATTTTATGCCTGAAGAGGGTATTGGCTATCACCAACCCCCTCCCAGCACAATGTTCACTAACTCACTCCCAATCTCATCTATCTCCGCAGGCACACCCCACTCACCAACTATTCCATCCACCTTCACATTCCCAACTTTACCATTCATATCACTGATCAAAAACACTCTCTCATTCCTTCCAAACTTTTCCATGCACACTTCTACATTTGTCCAGAACTCTTCTCTCACTCTTCTAGCACGAGCTTGCATTGGCACATACACACACACACACAATCGCCCACATTTGTATTCCAACTTTCAACTTTACCTACACAATCCTTGACCCAACTGATCCATACTGTCTTATGCTCTTCTTCCATCTTTTACTCACAACTATACATACTCCTTCCTTTGCCCTCTCATTCTCACCTACTCCTGCACATATACCCCATCCATACTCCCATTCTCTCACACTTTCTCCTCTCCATTTTGTTTCAGTTATTCCACATACATCCACTTTCGCACCCTCAAGCACCTGGACAATCTCTCTCTCTTTCACCTCATCATTCGCTCCTCTTACATCCCATGTACCCATTACCAAGTCCTTTGTCCGGTCCTGGGTCGTCATCGTTTGGTCAGTCCTTGTCCGAGGTTTCTTGTTTGTTTTTTTAGTTAGTTGTTTTCCGGGGAGGGGCACTAACCCTCCGCCAACCCTTTTAGTCGCCTTTTACGACAAGCAGGGATACTGGGGGAGAATTTTTGAAAAAAAACCCTATCCCCAGGGGGTAGGGTATAATTATATCTATCTATCTATCTATCTATATCTATATCTATATCATCTATCTATCTTTCTATCTATATATATATCTGTTTATCTATCTATATATCTATACATGCATGTATATTTATGTACATTTATTTATCTATATCTATCTGTCTATCTATATGTATCTCTCTCTCTCTCTCTCTAATCATCATGCGGACCTCCTTTCCCACCCTAGGGCAGGGGGAGGAGTAGCAATGTCCAGACAGCCCAAATTTGCCCAAAGCAGTGGGTCAGACTTCCATTCACTCATTATTCAAGCCTCCGGAATCCTGACTCCATCGGATACGCCAAATACATTCAATACGTTCTGTAGCTTCACAGAATTGTATCCGACAGTCAGTCCAGACGTTGCCATGTTAAAAAGTGGTGCCAAAATCCCTGGTCATACACTTCTCCTCACAACATTCATCCAGCCAGTTCGATCTCCTGTCAGTTCCCTAGCCTCACCGACTTCCAAACCTCTCTTCTTCACACATTCATCCACCATATCTCTCCACCTTCTCCTTGGCCTACCTCGCCTCCTCCCTCCTTCGAATTCGCTCAGCTATGCCTTATTCATCACTCTATTGTTATCTATTCTCTCCACATGACCATACACTCCCATTACACTCTCTCCGATTCTGGTGTCCACCGACTTCCTAACTCCTCATCTTTCACGAATCACATTATTTCCTATCCTATCCACCCTCTGTACTCCACATACATTCCTCAGCAGTCCCATCTCCACTGCTCTTACTCTTGACTTTTCATTTTCTTGCCACACCATAGTCTCACATCCCTATGTTAAAGTTGGCACTAACACTCCTTCATGTAAGTCTCTTGCTGGTGAAACACTCAAGCCTCTGTTTCTTATCAGGGCCTTCATTACACCAGTTACTTTTCTTCCT
Source organism: Coenobita brevimanus (assembly GCF_032717465.1). Taxonomy (NCBI): domain Eukaryota; kingdom Metazoa; phylum Arthropoda; class Malacostraca; order Decapoda; family Coenobitidae; genus Coenobita; species Coenobita brevimanus. Next base: position 8,090,346 of record NC_136993.1, on the reverse strand, counting down.
TGTGTCACTCTACTTTCAATTTCTTTTCCACATTTTCTTACCTTTTCTATCACTGTACCCAGGTATTTGAACTCTCACCAAATCCAGTCTCTCTCCATTCACTGTTACATCGCACTGGGAGTCACCTTCTCTCTCAATAACCATCACTTTACTATTTTCTACATTTACCCTCAAGGCACGACGCTTACAGACAACAGAAAAACTCTGCACTAGCCTACCAAGTTCGTGTTCGGTACTTGCAAGCAGTACTGCATCATCAGCATAGAACAAATTTGAGATATTCCATCCATCACCATTCATTACCAACGCCATCCCTTTCTCCATTACTCGTGTTTTTACTTCTCTCATCACCCCGATCATATATGCATTGAACGCCCATGGGGATATAACACAACCTTGTAGCGCTCCCATTCCAACAGTGAACATTTACTTAGATGTCCATTAACCGTTACACATCCTTCGCTACCATCATAAAAACTCTTCACGGCACCTAGCAGCTTACCTTCTACACTATACATGTGCATAACTTTCCACAATCCTTCTCTGTCCACTTTGCCATATGCTTTTTCCAGGTCCATGAATGCCATAAACACCTTATGGTCCTTCTCACAAGCCTTCTCTACTATCTGTCTCACTGCAAATACTTGGTCCACACATCCTCTGCCACACCTAAAGCCATCCTGCTCATCACTCACTAGGACTTCTGATGTCTCTCTTACTTTCTCTATAAAAATTCTAGCATATATCTTCCCTACCACACTCAGTAAACTTATGCCACGATAATTCTCGCACTCACTTCGCTCAATTTTATTTTTGTACAGGGGTACAATCACAGCCTTCTTCCACTATGCAGACACAGTTTCATTCATCCATGCCTTCTTTCATATATCCAAGAAGCACTTCATTCCACTCTTTCCACTACACTTGAGCACCTCTGCATACACTTCATCAACCCCAACTGCTTTCCCATTTTTCAGCCGCTTCACAGCACTCTTCACCTGTGAGAGTGTCACGTCTCCTGGCACTGCATTCTTTCTCCGCACCCCCACAAAACCAGTCATGTTTACAGCCACTCTGCTCTCTCTATTCTCATTCATCAGGATTTCAAAATATTCTTTCCATCTGGTCCTTACTTCATCTCCATGGGTTAATAATCTACAACCTACATCCTTCACACCATCACATTTCTTTCTGCTTTCACTTCTACATTTCTGCACCTCTTTCCAGAATAACTTTCCATTTTCTTATTTTGCATTCATTTTTCTTCCTAGATCCTGATTTACCTTCTTCTTTCCTCTTCACTAGTCTCTTTACGTGCTTCTTGCCCTCAACATATTCAGTTCTTATTTCAACTGAACCCCTGTTCTGTAACCAATTTAGCCACTTCTTCCTCTTTTCCTCCACCGCTCTCTTTACCTCCTCATCCCACCATGCCGTACCTTTCTTCTTTGTTGTTACTCTTGCAACACCATGCACCACTTTTGCATTCCTAGCTAAGCAATCCCTATATGCATTGTACGGGCTGTCCAGATAAATTTCATTCTAGTTCAGTAATTCTAACTCCTCATCTACTTTGGTTCTGTAATCATCTGCCATTTCTTTGATCCTCAGCTTCTCAACTTTCAGTCTTTCTCCCTGACTGCTCCTCTCTCTCCTGATCCACTGCACTCTTCTCAGGATGATATTGCATACAACAATCATATGATCTGACAGACCTCCACATCGTCCTCTCATGGCCTTCATATCAACAACCATTCCTGTCATCGACCTCTCTACGAGCACATAATCAGTCAGGCTTCTTTCAAGACGATCCTCGTTCCCTCTATACCATGAATATTTACGTGCATTTCTGTGTTTGAAATACGAGATACAAATGCACAATCTCCTCTCCTGACACATAACCTTTAGTCTCTTCCCATTGTCATTTTCTCCTGGTACTCCACAACAGCCCATTATGTCATCCTCAGGACCAGTGCCTACTCTTCCATTTATATCCCCATTACAATCGTTTTATAGCTCCTGGGCATTTCTCCCACTACTTCACCCAGCTCATCCCAAAACCTGTCTTTCTCTCTCTCACTCCTGTCCCCATATCTTTCTCTCACTCACTCCTGTCCCCATCTATCTATCTATCTATAGCCTGACGCCCTAATCCCACAAAGGGTGGCCGGAGACAAAACTCCTCCAAGTCGCTCTGTCACCCACCATTTGACTATCCTCCCCCCAACTCACCCCCCCGTCTCTCATATACCTCTCAACTCCATCCCTCCACCTCATCCTTGGTCTACCCCTCCCTCTCCCTCCCTCCACCTCACCTACATACACCCTCTTAGTCAGTCTTTCATTCTCCATTCTCTCCACATATCCAAACCACCTCAGTGTATTTCTCCTAATCTTCTCAACCACATCCACATCCACCCCACAACGTTCCTTCACTTCTTCATTCGTCAATCTGTCCCTCCATGTCACTCCACATGCTCAACTCAAGTAACTCATTTCCACTGCTCTCACTCTTGACTTGTTCCTCTCTTGCAAGGTCCACAACTCGCTTCCATACGTCAGGGTAGGGATCACAATACTATCATGCAGTGACTTCTTAACTTCCCTACTCACCTCCCTATTTCTCATCACTGCTTTCTGTGAACCAACAACCTTCCTTCCCTGCTGTACCCTTTCACGCACTTCATCCCCCAAAGTTCCATCCTTACTCATCACACTACCCAAGTATTTGAATGCACTCACATTCTCCATATCCTCACCATCCAACCTCTCTGTACATTCTGTGACTTCATTCCTCTCAAACACCATAACTTTACTTTTGTGTACATTAACTTTCAGCTTCCTCCTCCTACACACTGTCCCAAAATCATTCACCAAACCTTGCAACTCTCATTCATCTTCACTCAACACTACTGTATCATCAGCAAACAGCAACACCGGAATCTTCCAAATCTCACCCTCATTCATTAGAGCCACCCCCACATCCACTGCCATACCTTGCACCTCCTTTATAACCCCATCCATGTATATATTAAACAGCCATGGAGACATCACACAACCCTGTTGCAGTTCCACATTGAGATAAAAGAATTCACTCAGCTCACCATCCACTTGCCCCATAGCCCTAGGTCCTTCGTACATACTCTTCACAGCACTCAACAATTTCCCCTCCACTCCATATATTCTTAATACCTTGCACATACCTTGCCAATCTATTCTGTCATAAGCTTTCTCCAAGTCCATGAAGGCAGCATGTACTTTCTTTCCCTTCTCTAGATACTTCTCCACTAAACATCTTAGAACAAATATCTGATCTACACATCCTTTTCCCTTCCTAAATCCCCCTTTTTCTTCTCCAACTAGCTCCTCTGTCATGTGCCGAACCCTATCAATGAGTATTCTACCATATATTTTACCAGTCACACTAAGAAGGCAAATACCCCTGTGGTTACCACATACTTCTCTCTCCTCTTTTCCTTTGTATAAAGGAACAATTATACCTGATTTCCAGTCCTCTGGAACCCTTCCTTCTTCCCAAGTCAATCTACACAACTTCCATATCCACTCCACAACAATCTCACCCCCATACCTCAGCATTTCACCACATACTCCATCAATTCCTGGAGCCTTTCCCAACTTGATCTTCTTCATTGCTTCCACTACTTCCGCCCTACTGATCTCTTCCTCTCTCCTCTCATCTCATCTTCTCCCAGCCATTCCCCACCACTTATACTCGCACTGCTCTCACTCTCTACATTCAACAAATCCTCAAAGTGCACCTTCCATCTCCTCAGTTTCTCTCTCTTCTCCACCAACAATCTATTATTCCTATCTTTCACTCCCCTACTATTTCCCCTTTCACTCTGCCCTACTTTCTTTACCTCCTTCCAAAACAATTTCTTACTATCCCTCCATTTCACACTCAGATTCCTCCCCAACTCTTCATTCACTTTTTTCTTTCTCTCCTTCACTAGTCTCTTCACCTCCCTTTTCCTGCTCACATATACCTCTCTCTTCTCTCTCTCATCTTCTCCCCTACCTCTACTCACTAACCATTCACTATATGCCTTCTTCTTTTGTTTCACAGCTCGTTTCACCTCATCATTCCACCATGCTGTCCCTTGCATACCCTTGCATCTCCTCCTCGCTCCACAAACCACCTCACATGCTGCGCCTATCTCTTCCGTATATAACTTACATACGTCTTCCACCCCTTCCATCTGCTCTAGCTCATACCTTCCCAATATTTCTTCCACTGTGCTCTTATATTCTGCCATTTTCTCAATATCTTGGAACTTCTCCACTTTTCTCACAGGAGCTGTTTCCTCCTGTCTTCCCCTTCGACCTCTCAACCATTTTCTTTGCAGCTTTACCTTGGCCATCACTAAGTGATGGTCCGAGACTCCATTCCCCCACCCTCTCCACACTCTTGCATCCAACACTTGTCTTCTCATTCGCTCATCCACACACACGTAGCCTATCACTGGCTTTCGTTCAACAAGTTCACCATCCATCCTCCTCATTATTCTCCATGTATACCGGTGGATCATCTTATGCCGAAAGTAGGTGTTGGCTATTCCCAACCCCTTACCAGCACAGATGTCCACCAAAGCACTACCATTTCCATCTACTTCAGCTGGCACACCCCACTGACCAAACACTCCATCCACTCGTACATTCCCAACTTTGCCATTCATGTCTCCAATCAAAAGCACTCTCTCACTCCTCTCATATTTGTCCATACATGATTCTACTTTCTCCCAAAACTCATCTTTCACTCTTGCCACTCGATCCTTTGTCGGACCATACACACTTACAATCGCCCACGCTTGCATACCTACTTTCATCCTCACCCATACAATCCTTGCACCCACTGTTCCATACTCTCTTATATTCTCCTTCCACTTCTTGCTTATCATCAGACATACTCCCTCTCTTGCCCTCTCATTCTCATTAACTCCCGCACATATACCTAAACCATATTCCCATTCTCTCACCCTTTCACCTTCCATTTAGTTTCAGTCGATCCACATATATCGACTCTTGCATCCTCAAGCACCTGAACAGTCTCTCTCTCTTTCACTTCATCATTCACTCCTCTCACATTCCATATATATATATATATATATATATATATATATATATATATATATATATATATATATATATATATATATATATATATAATGTACGTGTATACTCTATACATATACTGAGCCGTAATGCATGCCAAGAGTTAGTGGTATTTAAAATATCACATCTCTCGAGTCACCCTACAGCTGCTACTGAACCATATGCTACCACTCCTCACGCTACCACACTACACACTTTGTCACACTTGACACATCATACACTGAAGCGCAACTCACTGCCACACATTACGTACCACTTTATGCAGTACCACACCATCCATTCCCACATCACAATATCAGTCACTACTACACCTGACACGCACTTGTACATGTCGTACACCGCCAAACCTTCCTTTACCTCCTCATATACTATTACACTACCGCAGTCATACTATCAAACCTCACATTACTATATCACAGTCAAATCTCACATTATCACTTCATACATTACTACACCTCATACTACTGCACCATACACTGCCACACCGCGTACAACATACATTACCACATTATACACTTCTCACTCATTTAGTCATGCCTCACACGACCACATCATGCATTAGTACACCTCTCAGTCACTTCACATTACCATAATATTCACTGCCACATCTCACGGTTATATCTCATACTACCACACCATACACTGCCACATCACAGTCATATCTCACAAAACCAAACCATACACTGCAAAACCTGACAGTATGACGCCATATACCACCACACCTCAGAATGGCAAATTCTCGGTTATGTTTCACAGTGCAACACCATATACTGATATGCCATACGATAGCACACCTCACACTCCCTTACCACACTTGGCTGTTCATATACCACAATTACTTACACTCACACCTCCCGTCACCTATTAAACAGAGACTTGTTCGTTCTATTACTTACTGTGTTTTATTAGGTGAAAACAATGCTAGTGTCTTCTTTATAACAAAGTTTATGTTGGCAGGCTCCTATGAATCAGTATCAGCTAAATCTAATCTGATGTTAAGTGAAATAAAACATCCGAGCATACGTGACACTAAATGGATAATGGCAAAAAATTAATCATTACCAGTAAAGCCTGGGCACTGACTGTACCCTTTGGCACATGTAGGGTAACGGGATTGTCGACGACGTCCCTGAGTGATTGTATCGGCATGGAGATGTGCCTGACGGCCAGGAGGGACATAAGGTTGCCGGCGTAGCTCCGCGTCAGCACCAGCGTGGCCAACATCCACACACCCACTACCACATGCTCACACCACTGCCAGCCAGACACTCCATACACATCTGTATTTCAAGGGATTCCAGTAAAACAATTGTGTGACCACTTGCTTGGCAAGGTTCAGAAACAAGTTGATAACATTGAATTTGTAAATTAATATAAAAATTTTTAAAATTAAAATCGATATGTTTCTTAAAAACCCCTCTGTGGCCACTGGCAGCAAAAGACATTTTAGAATAGCGTGGCCTGCAGCGTTGATGCAGTGCGGCCCAAACTGTGACGAATTTTGGGAAGTAGATGAACGTCTTGGACATGTTGATAATGACCTACCCTTCCCTCCTACGCACCCTATTTGTCAGGTCAGTGCGTGACGCCAAGGTGAGAGGACGTTCTGTTTTTGCTCCTGGCCAGGCCACCACCCCCTTACACTGCCACTTTCTGTGCGCATGTAAGGGCCTGACGTCCTGAAATCCAGTCAGAACTGTTCCCCACGTGTGGTGATAATGATATTGACAAGATTAGTTCCAATGAGGAGCGTGGTAGCAGTGTTGATATAAGTGACGACGAGGATGAGAGCAACGAGTGGTACACAACACCTCCGGATGAGGAAGTTGATAATTCTACTGACAGCAGCAATGATGTTCCACTTTCTGCTCGTCAGAGTATAGCTGTGCCACCTCCTAAGCTGAAAAAGGTGGCAAAACAAGTATTTCCTGCCGGAAGGATGAGGAAGAGATGAGCATGTCGAACACATCGTGCACGTCGCAACAAGATGTGCCGCCAGAGCTGGTGCACCGAGCGTGATCCACCACCCACGCTCCACCCTCAGCACCACTTTCCTCCCCCTCACGTGCCCTCTCACCATCTCGCGATGTTGCACCACCTGATCCAGCACTTGCCAGGGAGCCAGCCACTCAAATTTTGGAATAAGTGGACCTGAAGGATAAACTTTTTAATCTTATATTTTTGTAATCTGTAACACTCCAGGAGCATGGGAAAGTAAGACACTAATAAAAATCTCATTGCAAAATCCATAAAATGAAGCATAGTTTAGAAGTGGCTCTTCATGTCAAAAGCGTATTAGTAAGCAATACTTTATCTACAACACAGTAGTGCCATAACCTCATAGTACATATAAATTTTGCTGCTTGAATACACTAAATACCCCTTCATTAAACCCACTGCAACATGATAGTTCTGTAAAAGAAATATATTTTCAAATTTTATTTTAAAAGTACATACGGAAATATGAGATGAACTGAACATAATATACATGTTTCTGACTAGCGTGTCTAAAATAACAACCAGGTACATTGTATCACTTCTTTCATCAAAATGTCAATCTAATGATGTTCTCTGAACAGAGAAATACATAAGTAATTATATGTATGGCAACACGGGCTCATAAATTAATCAATTGACTATTGTCTCAGACTCAGAACTTTGCTGACTGTGGCCTATAACTTGAACTAACTTTTCCATGGTGGGTGAGTTTCTTTGTGATTATTATAACTAAAAACATAACTGAATATGAAAAGTATAATGCTATTATCTCAAATAACAGACACTCAAAAAATGAATCATCATATGGCTATTGTCACAAAAACAGGACTTTGTTATCTGTGTAACTTGAACTGACGTTAGCAAACGGGTGAGTTTCTTATGTCTTTGTTATTGTATGCTGAATACAAAACTGAATATGAAAAAAAAAAGTAATGACATCATCTCACATCAACAAATCTTCATCTTCAGATGATTCTTGGGCCTCAATGCGTAAGCATTTATCAGCTTTACCCAGGCATGTACATCCAATATATTAGGGTACCTGTGCTTCTGTGTATAGGCAGTTACATAAGCACTTTGATACTTTGCACCTGCAAGAACCTGGTTTTGCCGATGTTGGTTTTGCTGGTTTGGTCATCATTATGGGTTGTAGTATGCCACTGACAACTCTTCTGCCATACTGGGTGGCAGGTGGCAGAGACATTTTGCACATGTGGCCTGGCTTGTAAACAGTAAGTTGGCATAGTGCACGAAGTAAATGCCGATGGAAGGCATCTTCAGTAGGAGGTAAGTTTCGCAGATCTGTTTTGCTTGGTGCAAAAACTTGCTCCCTCAACACATTTAGGTCTTCTAATGTCTCGGCAACATAAAGACTGACCATGAAAGCTCTTGCTTCTTTAACAATGCCGTCTGTTAAATCCAGTTAAGCACCACGATCACCGTAACATGATATCTCTGAAAACTGTCCAGCTTTCTGTTAACCCCTAAAGCGCGGCCGTCGACAGCAGATCCCGCCCCTGTGGTGGGGTTGTATCGCGGTCTGAGTACCTGTAGGAAAATATTTGCCAAAAATCAGAGATTAAGCCTAGAACATCATACTTTTTATGGCAGATAGTACTTACATTCTGTTTCCTCCTGAGATAGGTGTTGAGCCTTCCTGGACTACCCAAGGACTTGTGGAGACTTGCAAATTTGGGTAACAAAATCTTCACTTTCACACCTCCAGCAACCCGGTTTCCCCTCTACCACAGCCTCAGTCTGTCACAGTACACTTTATGCTACAACGTACAGGTAGTTTGGAATCCGTATTTGTACAACAAGCACTGAAAATAAGGCTACAATCAACGGAGGTACGGCCGACATGCAGCGCGGCGGCGGTCTTCCCGTCACTGAACAAACATTTCCCTTTTCACAGCTAAAAACACGTATACTACATTATTTTCCATCATAGTACTTCCCAAAGGCTCGCATGGCACTATTACGGCCATAAAAATCACTGTCACTGCCAGTATTGTGAGGCGGGAATGAGAAAGACCACCGCGGCGCGACTTTCGTCACTTTATTCTCGCTCCTGTCGGCTGCTCGCACTTCATTTCTATCGCTCACTTTCACTCTCGCTGTCAGTTTAGTGCCTAATTCATCAGTGTCACTGTCATTACTTATAAAAATAATATTTTCTACACACCAAACTGTCACTGTCATAACATAGAATAGAAAAATATGCTTTCAACTTCTTACACTGGAGTGACTGTCACTCTCAATGCTTATATTATTACTATGTACAATAATTTACACTGAAATCACTGTCACTGTCAGTGCTTTTACAACTACATACACTAATTTACACTCAACTGACTGTCACTGTCAGTACGTACAAGAAAACTAAAGACTAGTATCACTGTCACTCTCAGTATTATTTACATATTTTCACCCTTATTTTCAATATCTACTCAGGCTGTGGTAGTCAAAGAAACACGGGTAAGCGCACAGGGGAATCTGACACTCTTTCGCACTGCAAGGAGGTGCGTCTAAAAGTTCGTTCTTGCCGGTTTGTGTGGCTGCAAACATAGCACCTCCTCAGTGCTTTCCCCCTCTTGGCAGTGGTAGGCAGTGGCTCCAGGCGGTGTCGCTGAAGGTATTCCTGGCACTGTAGGCGGTCTGGAGGTGTCTGTGAGTGGCGCCTGGGACCTGATGGCAGTACCTGCCCAAAACGCTGAAGCAGCTGGTAGACACAAGTCTTTGAAAATCGCCTGAGAAATTAGTTAGCTGGCTTCCTGTTCTAGATCTTATACAGGATGAAGGCGTTCAGCATGCACATATCCAGCAAGTGCAAGAACACCTTCCTGTACCAGCGCCGGTTCCTCCTCAGGCAATCTCTCCGATCATCATATCGGACTTGCCCACCAGCCGCATATTGACGTTGTAGTCAATTACAACATCACGCTTCATCACAGGATCGCCAGTCCTTCTGTCGACCTTCCCTGTGGCTTGCATTTCCCCCTTGTGGACTGTGGTGAGCATATTGACGATCCTCTTGTCGTGCCACCGTATCGCCAGCATCTTGTCTGATTTCTTCAGGAGCATGTCTCCCCGCTTTGATCTTTCAGCCTCGGGGAAGGCAGGGTAGTGTGCCCTATTGCTCCTGACAGTGCCACAGGATCCGACGCCATGCTCTGAAAGGTACTTGGCGAGTTTGGGTGCTGTATAATAATTGTTTGTATACAGGACATGATTCCCGCCGAAGTACTTTTCCAGAAGCACTTTCACCACAGAGCCAGAGGGGGTCAGTCTTGTCCAAGTCCACATTGCTGGCGGTGTAGATAACGAAGTCTAGGATGAACCCCGTCTTGCAGTCGCACAGCACGAAAAACTTTATTTCAAAGCGGTGGCGTTTGCTTGGAATATACTGCACAAACCAAAGACGGCCCCTGAACAAAACCAAGGACTTGTCGATCACTACTTTCTTGAAGGGCCAAAGGAACGTCATAAACCTGTCCTTGATCATGTTCAGGATTTCCCTCACTTTCCATAGGGGGTCAGTCTGGGAAGGCTCATCGTTGTTGGCAAAGTGAAGGTACGTCATGAGTTGCCTGAAATGATCCCGAGTCATGTACTTGTTGAAGATGGGTGTGGGGCAAAGATCGTCAGCACTCCAGTACTCCTCGAGCTTGTGCTTCCAGTTATGTGGCATCAGAAGCATCAAGCTGATGAATACAAATAGTTCCTGGATCGTCACAGGAACCCATGCTGCCATCCGCGATGTGGATGGCGTTGCACCTTCACCTTGACGAACTGCAGCACATTGTCCTTTGTACCTGTTCGTCTCGGTACAACTCTGCTGCATGACTTCATCATCCAGGAAGGCCAACAGGTAGTCCAAACATTCACCACCCTCGGGGACAGGGAAGTCAGCCTGGATCCCACACCCAGTGGAATCAAAGGGCAGATCCTCTGGCACAAAATCAGAGCCCTCAAACCACACGAAGGCGTCCAGAGTGCCCTGCCTAGGCTGGGAGTGGGTGGGTGCGGCGGGGGGTGAGGCAGGCCGTGTGGCAGTGGGTGAGGCAGGCGGTGAGGCAGTGGGTGAGGAAGGCCGTGTGGCAGTGGGTGAGCTAGGTCGGGCCTGTGCGGTTGTGGTGGTGGTGGGGAGAGTGGGAGAAGGTTCAAGGTCACTTGCAGTAGGCTGGGTGGTGAGTTGCCTAGTGCAATAAACCTTACCACTAATTTTAGCACTAGGGGACACTTTCCTACTCATGCCAGCACGAACACGGGGCCTACGAAAACCTCTACGAATACCAGATTGCCTACTTCCCTTCCGAGGTGGTGAAGGAGACTCCGAAGACTCAGGAGAAAGCACAGCAGACGAAGATGACGAGAGAATGAGGCTGGGGGTGTGAGGTGGTATGGCAGCAGCGTGACCTGAGGTTGGGGACAATGGCCGGCCTGAGGAGAACAATGGCTGGGAACTGGGGTCACCACTTCGCTTCCTCTTGGCCCCCTTCCCATACGCCACTCCCTTCTGCACTGGAGCCTTGCCTGACGAGGTGCTAGGCACAGCAATTGTCTCTTCCTGCACCTCAGACTCAGCACTCGATAAAGTGTCTGATTCAGCAAGGCTCAACAACACCGCAACGTCACTACTGTAGTCCATAGAGGCTTTCAGTAATTCTAGGCCTATAACAGACTCACTCAGGCCTTTTCCACTCCCTAGTAAGGGTTTTGAAGGGGTAGAGGTCACAAAGCCCTTTTTCAGAGGGCTTGAAGGCACTGACTTGGAAGAGCTAGAATTTGACATAATGTCACCTTGAAAGCCTGTGGTAAACTGATGCTAAACAGGGGCAAACCGCGTGAAAAAAAGCTAGTGTGACAACTGGGGAAACAAGCGTTTCCAATTAAAATAAACTGCTTGCGAGAGGAAAGCGCAGATTGACATTTCTGAGCAGTCCGCCCGCTGTCATATATTACGGCGAGGGTGGCCGGGCCGCGGTGCGTGGGTGGGTAAAAAAAAAGATACTTGGCAACAACGGAGGTCAGTGGTACAAAGGTCAAGTGTGCTAATAGTAGCTAAAGGGTGGCGGTACTGATAGACAATACCAGCTTGAACCTGCTTGCCCGCTTTTATTCAAAATTAACTTGAATCGCAAACGCAACGATCCGCCGTTATGTCCTTTTCGGCAAAGCGTCGCAAACACGACGCCCTGCGTTTTAGGGGTTAAGGAGCCAGTGTTTATTTTTGCCTCAGCTGATCTTGTGTACTGCACACCAAAAGGCTGACCATAAGAAGAACAACTCACTGGGCAACGTCCTTCCTGTACTGTACTACTGCTGTTGGAGCCTGTGGCAGTGTGGGGATCGGGACGTAACAATACTGTTACGTCCCCAGTACACACTGCCACAGGCTCCAACCGCAATAGTACAGTACAGGAAGGACGTTGCTGAGTGAGTTGTTCTTCCTATGGTCAGCCTTTAGGTGTACGGTACACAGGATCAGCTCAGGCATCGTAACTAAACACTGGCATCATAACTTCACAGTCTTTATTTTCCAAATAATCACACTTAATGCTTTCCAACTTCACTTCACTGTTTTCACAAGCACTTGAGCTATACAAACTTTTCTTACTGCTATTACACTTAATGCTTGACAACACTGCACTGTTATTGCACAAGTACCGAAAAAATACAAACTTCACTGCACTGACACTGCACTACACTCAAACTGAACTGAGAAATGGCTGAACTTGAACTAGTCTCTTCCCCAACCTTATATAAGCTTGCATTATTCGAGAAACTTCTAGCACAAACTCCACGGAGCATCAGTTAACACTTACTAACTAAGAGACGTCAAAACATTCTAGAGTTTTCTTTCACTACATCATCATCATCATCATCATCATCCGGACCTCCTTTCCCACCCAAGGGCAGGGTGAGGAGTAGTAATGTCCAGACAGCCCAAAATTGCCCAATCCAATGGGCCATGCTTAAATTCACTCATAATTCAAGTACCCGGAGTCCTGGCTCTATTGGATACGCCAAAAACATTTACCACACTCTGTAGCTTCACATAACGTATCCAACAGAGTCAATCCAGACGCTGCCACGTTAAAATGGGGTGCCAAAAATCTCTGATAATGCATATATCCTCACAAAATTCATCCAGCCAGCTCGATCTCCTGTCAGTTCCCTAGCCTCACCGACTTCCAAACCTCTCTTCCTCACACATTCATCCACCATATCTCTCCACCTTCTCCTTGGGCTACCTCGCCTCCTCCCTCCTTTGAATTCGCTCAGATATACCTACTTCACCACTCTATTGTTATCCATTCTCTCCACATGACCATACCATCTCAGTACACTCTCTTCAGTTCTGGTGTCCAGTGACTTCCTCACTCCGCATCTTTCACGAATCACGTTATTTCGTATCCTATCCACCCTCTGTACTCCACATACATTCCTCAGCAGTCCCATCTCCACTGCTGTTACTCTTGGCTTTTCATTTTCATGCCACATCATAGTCTCACATCAATATGTCAAAGTTGGCACTAACACTCCTTCATGTAAGCCTCATGCAGCTGCAAAACTCAAGCCTCTGTTTCTTATCAAGGCCTTCATTGCACCAGCTACTTTTCTTCCTTGTGTCACTCTACTTTCAGCTTCTTTTGCACATTTTACTCTCTTTTCTATCATTGTACCCAGGTATTTGAACTCTCTCACCAATTCCAGTCTCTCCCCATTCACTGTTACATTGCACTGGGAGTCACCTTCTCTCTCCATAACCATCACTTTACTCTTTTCTACTTTTACTCTCAAGGAACGACGCTTACAGACATCAGCAAAACTTTGCACTAGCCTACCAAGTTCTTGTCCGGTACTTGCAAGCAGTACTGCATCATCAGCATAGAAAAAATTTGAGATATTCCATCCATCACCATTCATTCCCAATGCCATCCCTCTCTCCATTACTCGTGTTTTCACTTCTCTCATCACCCCATCCATATATACATTGAACAACCATGGGGACATCATGCAACCTTGTTGCACGCCCACACTGATTGTGAACCATTCACTTAGATGCCCATTAACCCTGACACATGCTTCTCTACCATCATAAAAACTCTTGACGGCACCTAACAGCTTACCCTCTACACCGTACATGCACAAAACTTTCCACAATCCTTCTCTGTCCACTTTGTCATATGCTTTTTCCAGATCCATGAATGCCATAAACACCTTATGATCCTTCTCACAAACCTTCTCTACTATCTGTCTCACTGCAACTATTTGGTCCACACATCTTCTGCCACTCCTAAAGCCACCCTGTTCATCACTCACTAGGACTTCTGATATCTCTCTTACTTTCTTTATAATAATTCTTCTGTATACCTTCCCTACCACACTCAGTAAGCTTATGCCACGATAATTCTTACACTCACTTCGTTCACCTTTATTTTTGTACAGGGGTACAATCACAGCCTTTTTCCACTCTGCAGGCACAGTTTCACTCATCCATGCCTTCTTACATATCCCCAACAAGCACTTCATTCCATTCTCTCCACTACATTTAATCATCTCTGCATACACCTCATCAACCCCAGCTGCTTTCCCATTTTTCAGCCGCTTCACAGCACTCTTCACCTGTGCGAGTGTCACGTCTCCTGGCACTGCATTCACTCTCTGCACTTCCCCAAAACCAATCATGTTTACAGCTGCTCTGCTCTCTCTCTATCCCCGTTCATCAAGCTTTCAAAATATTCTTTCCATATGGTCCTTACTTCATCTCCATGGGTTAACACTTTAACCGCGGGCATTGTTTTGACCCGACTGCCCCCCCCCCCCCGCGGAGGTTACAGCCAAAATGTAAACAAACTTTAAACCTTTATAACTCTGCACAGAATAAATCTAGAGCGAAAAATAAGGTACCATTAGAAAGTACTAACCTTCGGCTTTGCAATGATGTAGGTTTCATGATTTCGTTGACTATCACTGGATGGGCAGTGCCATTAGAATTGAGCGATCTAAAATCACTATTTTTCGCTCACACGCCATTACCTAATGCCAACCTCATTCTGATAATAATACTATAAACATATATGAACACTGCACATACGATAAACACCCACTCTGTGTTCACTGAGGCAGGTAAAAGGCATTGTAATTGCCCGCACTTCACTGCCACATCAGCGGTGTTGTTACTCACACAGCTGGACAGATACTGATGCGTGTTTGGTCAGGGGTGGGGTAGGGGGCCTGGGGGGTGGGAGGTGGGGGCCTGGGGGGTGGGAGGAGGGAGGTGGGGGTCGGCTGGAGTGAAAGAACTTAATAGCTACTCTCCCTTGAAACAATTGGCGCGTTGAAAAAACGCGCGGTATTCAAAATATTCACAAACATTCCAGAATGACACCCGCGGTTTGGTCCAGTTTTTGCAATGTCATTCTGGGATGACACCCGTGGTTAAAGGGTTAATAATCTACCACCTGCATCCTTCACACCATCCCATTTCTTACCGCTTTCACTTCTACATTTCCGCACCTCTTTCCAGAATAACACTCTATTTTCAGAGCAGTTCGCATTAATTTTTCTTCCTAGATCCTCATTTACCTCCTATATAATAAAGTAAATTATGTAGCATGCAAACTTAAACTGAATTACACAATTTAACAATCACATAAATAAAACATTATAAAGAAAATGAGCACAAAAATTAACGCATAACTTACAAAACAACTACGCTCACAAACAGCAGGCAAACTGGGAACTAGAACTCGTACTGAAACCACTGTAAATATCAGGAAGCAGCAAGAAGCTTCTCGAACACTCAACTGGCAAATCTCGCTTCTTAACACTACCCCCTCCCTAGTTCTTTGTCGTCCCAACAAAATTACACAATATATACAAACATAAACCTTAATCCTAATGAAACATCTAACTATACAAAAAATAATCCTTCAACTTATCATGTCTTCTTCTGTTCCGCTTCTGACGACATCCTTGCTCCTCCATGCAGTCCACTCCTCCAGGAAGGTCCTGGTCCTCTTCTTGATTCGCTTCTTCTCTTGGGAACCTGTCACTGTCCTCTTGCACATCAGCTCCATGGTCCTCCTCAACATTCTTGGCTGCAGGAAAGCACGATTCCTCAGAGACGTTCCAGCTGTACTATCCTGCCCCATGGTACTGCCACAGACGGTTCACATGTACCACCTTTGGGCGAGACTTCCTGCCTCCCTGAATCCAATACATTATGTCTGATAGGCGGTCCAACACAGTGTAAGGCCCATCCCATGGGCTCTGCAGTTCAGCAACTGTCCCTTCTTTTGCTGAGGATTGTATAACCAAATTTGATCACCATCCTGGAAGCTTATCTCACTTGCTTTGGCATCATACTTGGACTTCATTACCTCCTGAAAACTTGAGGGCTTCTCGCACTTGATGATGTACCTCAGCCAGCCTTTCCTGAAGGTGTTTCGCAAAAGCGGTTGTGTCTGTAGGTTGCACTTCACCAGGTGGTCTTCCCATTAACAAGTCAACAGGTAAGCATAACTCATGGATCAACATCAGTTTTGCAGGGATGTAGCCGGTAGACTCATGGGATGCAGACTGATATGCCATCAGCAATGCAGGAAGTTTCTGGTCCCATTCTGTTCGTCAGTCAATGCAGTACTAGGACAGTTCTTGTCCCAGGGTCCAGTTGAATTTCTCCACCATCCAATCTGACTGCGGCCTTAAGGGGGTCGTCCTGGTCTTCTTGATCCCCAGTAACTTGCAGCACTCACGAAAAACAGCAGACTCGAAGTTTCTACCCTGGTCTGAATGTAGCTCTTGTGGTATCCCAATGCGACAGAAAAAGTGGTCAACCAACACCTGAGCAACAGTCGCCACCTCTTGATCGTGGATGGCATAGGCTTCTGGCCAGTTTGTGAAGTAGTCCATGGCAACACATATATACCAGTTTCCTCTTTCAGTGAGTGGCAGAGGCCCAGTAAAGTCCATCACGACTCTTTCCATCGGTGTACCCACTTGGTACAGCTGGAGAGAGACACAACCATGTTTCTTGGGTCCCTTCTTAGCACAGCATACATCACAGGCCCGACACCACTCTTCAACATCCTGACGCATGCCAATCGAGTAGAAGCAATGTCACAGTCAGCACAGAGTTTTCTTCACTCACAGGTGCATATTAGTGATCTGATTATGGGACTCATCCAAGATCTCGGACCTCATCTTCTTCGGAATCGCCAGTTGCCAATACTTGCTGAGGCCATTGGGTGTCTCCCACTGATGCTCCAGTAGTCCATTGTTCAAATGAAGAAGGTCTCACCGACTCCAGTAGCTCTTGGTCGCATGCTTAACCTAGAAACTTCTTCCCAAGATGGTCGCACCGTACTCCGCTGCAGCCACTCCAGCCCTGTTGTAAATTTGTATCCTCCATCTGCATCTTCTTCTCTACTGACAGCTGACCCAGAATTTCCACTGCAGCACCCATGACGCTAGTAGCAAGCTGCTCTGCCCTCTCATACTTCTGCTTCTCTAGCTTGGCATCTACTTGCTCCTTAAGCTGTTTCTGTTCTTCCTTCAATTCACCCATGGGAGCATCTAGGTGTCCTTGCATCCTTAGTTGTAATTTCCCCTGTAGCTCCTGTAATGGCTTTTGAAGTTGTTCAGTTTTTTTTTTTTTCTTCACGTTGTGCCTCTAGCAGCTGTTCATATCGTTCTTCTTGTTCTTCATGTTGTACCTTTAATTGTTCACTATGTGCCTTCAACTGTGCCATTCGTGCCTGTAACAGTTCTTTAAGTTCATTCTGTTCTTCTTCAGTACTTCATCCAGCGCCTGTAGTTGGAGACTTCGTGCTTGTGGTTGTACACTTCGTGCTTGTAGCAGTATGCCTTGTGTTTGTACTAGCTTCATGATTGCTGCCAAGTGCTTGTACTAGCTTCATGATTGCTGCCAGGGACACTTCGTCTTCCTGCCCAGCTCGAGATCCTGTCTGCACACCTCCTGCTTCCATGTCGAAGGTTAGCCTCACTGCAATCCTTAATAATAATCCACACTCTGGACACCAGTGTTGCCTCTCCACTCCATACTGCAACAGGCTCCAACAGCAGTAGTTCAGTATAGGAAGGACGTTGCCCAGTGAGTTGCTCTTCCTAAGGTCAGCCTCTCAGTGTACAGCACACAAGATCAGCTCAGGCATCGCAACTAAACATTGGCTTCTTATGTTCACTGTCTTATGCTTTCCAACTTCACTTCACTGTTTTCACAAGCACTTGAGCTATACAAACTTTACTAACTGCTATTACACTTACTGCTTGACAACACTTCATTGTTATTACACAAGTACTAAAAATATACAGACTTCACTGTACTGACACTGCGCTACACTCAAATTGAACTGAAAACCGACTGACCTTGAACTATTCTCTTCCCCAACCTTATATAAGCTTGCATCATCTGAGAAACTTCTAGCACAAACTCAACAGTGCAACAGTTAACAGTTACCAACTAAGAGACATCAAAACATGCAAGATTTTCTTATATTACATAACACTCAAAATTATTTAGCATACAAACTGAAACTGAATTATTCAATTTAACAATCACATAAATAAAATATTATAAAGAAAAAGAGCAGAAAAATTAACCGTGGAAAGCGAGGATCGTTCTGTAGGTACCTGCTGGGAAGCGACGACTAGGCCGAAATTTCGAGTCTTACAGCATTGAATGAAACACACATCATCGTCTTATATATATATATACAGTATATATATATATATATATATATATATATATATATCCAATTGGATCCCAGGGGTGCTGGGTGAGGCATGGCGTTGGGTGGGTACTAAGCTTACCGCCCTCCGCTTCTCGGCTCATAGTCGCGAAGCTCATAGGTCCCTACCCGGGGGTTCCCTACTTTATAAGGACTGGAAAAATCCCAGTTCTGTCCAATATTCCAGACACTGGGCTCCAATGGGTTAAAGAGACTGATAGGTTTGCCCGTCATTAACCCACTGGATCCCAGGGGTGCTGGGCGAGACATGGCACTGGGTGGGTACTAAGCATACCGCCCTCCGCCTATCGGCTTATAGTCGCGAAGCTCATAGGTCCCTACCCGGGGGTTCCCTACTTAATAAGGACTGGAAAAATCCCAGTTCTGTCCAATATTCCGGACACTGGGCTCCAATGGGATATATATATATATATATATATATATATATATATATATATATATATATATATATATATATATATGACCACATGAGATAAAATGGCCAGAAGATGAACAGCTGGTGGCGCAGGCAACCCACCACCAGTGGTGACTGAGGTAAGGAATGGGGCACTATCCGGGAAAAACAGCCTATATTTACCATGGCCTTGGGCAATGATCACTTGATTACAGTATCATCAACCCTATCTCTCTCTCTCTCTCTCTCTCTCTCTCTCTCTCTCTCGTGTGTGTGTGTGTGTGTGTGTGTGTGTGTGTGTGTGTGTGTGTACAGATCATCTTTACCTTTCTCTCTCTCTCTCTCTCTCTCTCTCTCTCTCTCTCTCTCTCTCTCTCTCGTGTGTGTGTGTATGTGCAGATCATCTTTACCTTTCTCTCTCTCTCTCTCTCTCTCGTGTGTGTGTGTGTGTTCTTACCTAATTGTTCTTACCTAATTGTATCTTAATAGGAATGAGTCAAGTTCGTACTGTCCCGTGTCTTAAATCATAATTATCGTACATATCCTTAAATTTATTCATTGTTTTGGCATACACTATTTCACTTGGTAGTGCATTCCACTAACCAATTGCTCTAATTGGGAAACTAAATTTCCTTATGTCTCCATTGCCTCTCTTTTTATGCAGTCTTTTGCAGTGTCCTCTTGCTGATGTATCCCCATAGGTTATGTAATCATTTATGTGTATTTTCTCTTTCCCTGATGTGCATTTATATCGCATAATCATGTCTTCTTTTTTCCTTCTCTCCTGTAGTGTAGGCAGATTCAGTTTTTCTAGTCTTTCTTCATATCTTAGATCCCTTAAGCTTGGTACCCATCTTGTAGCGGCCCTTTGAACTTTTTCAATCTTATCTATTTGTTTTTTGAGATGAGGACTCCAGACTACTGATGCATACTCCAGGGTTGGTCTGGTGAATGATGTTATTATCTTTCTTAGCATGTCTTCATTTATGTATGTGAATGCTATTCTCATATTTGCAAGCACTGTATACCTGTTCTGTACCGTCTCACTGATGTGGTCAGCCGGAGATAGTCTATTATTAATAATCACACCTAGGTCCTTCTCTCTTTCTGATACACACAGGCACTAATAGGCATTGATACACACAGGCACTAATAGGCACTGACACACGCAGACACTGATACACACAGGCATTAATAGGCATTGATACACACAGGCACTGATACACACAGGCACTAATAGGCACTGACACACGCTGATGTGTGTAGGGTTTTATTTCCTAAATTATAATCCCAATCAGGTCTCTTTCCACTTTTACCAAACTTAATTACATGACACTTGTCCACATTGAATTCCATTTGCCATGTATTGCTCCATTTATGAAGTTTTTTTTTATTCTTCTTGTAACTCTTTACAATAGTCTGCAATAGTAATTGACCTTTGTATTTTTGCATCATTGGCAAACATATTTAGATAACTTTTATTTCCAATGTTGCTATCTATATCATTTATATACATTAAAAACATCATTGGTGCCAGCATTGAGCCCTGTGGAACTCGCTAGTCACTTCTCTCCATGATGAGGAATTTTCCCGTAGTACTGTTCTCATTTCTCTTATTTTGAGAAAATCTTGCCTCCAACAATACAGTTTGCCTCGAATTCCTCCTTGATGGTACAGTTTCCATAAAAGCCTTTGCTGTGGTACTCTGCCAAATGCTTTCTTAAAATCTAAATAGATACTGTCCACCCATCCTTCTCTTTTCTGTAATGTTATAGTAGCTCAACAGATTAGTAACACAAGATTTTCCTTTTCTGAAACCAAACTGTCTTTCTGATATCATATTGTGTTCTTCTAAATGATTTACCCAAGCTTTCCTTTTCAGCTTTGTCAGGGTCATGATTGTTACAGCAGTGAACTAGACAGGTGTGTAGGTTCTAATCATGACATGGTCTAAAGAAAAGGACGGAAATTGAACTGGCCATCAAGGAATTACCACAGCAAGGGAAATTAAAACACTTAGAGAAATTAGAAAAATATAATAATAAAAGATCCACAATACAAACTCACCAGACAACTATCAATCATTTGCACACACACAAACACACTAGGGACATGGATGAGGAGCCGTAGGATGCAAGGTGATCCCCAGGGTGACAGTGCTCATCTGGATAAGATCAACCACACTACAGTAGAGTAACAACCAGTCACTACGGGTGCAGAAGCTGAACAATGCCCAAACTCCAGGGTTACCACAGGCAGGCAGCATTACAATACCCTAGACACCAGGGCACTGGAGAAGAAGGGCACACTCCTTTGCCCTTCCAGAGGCGGCATTGTCTTGGCAAGGCTCCAAACACCAGGATTACAACTGGCAGCCAGCAGTACAATGCCCCAAACACCATGGCACTGAAGAAGAAGGCACACTCCTTTGCCCTCCCAGAGGCGTCAGTCATCCTAGCCAGCAGAGCTACGGCACTGTGTCTCTCCCAGAGGCGGCAGTCGTCCAGGCTAACAGTGCTACGCCACTACGTCACTGCATACCACTGTCAAAACACATATATACAAACTGCATAAGACCAATCCAGATCATACACACGTACACACAACCACACTTAAACCATATGACAATAACAACACGTAATGTAAGTTTAAGGGAAGAAGGAACAGTGAAGTGAAGAAGAAAAAATAAAGTAACACTTACTCTAAATTAGAAAGGATGGGAACACACAGTAGATAGAGAGCAGCTGTCCTGACGCCAGTCTGGAATGTACTTTTTTTTTTTTTTAGCTTAATGGCCATCACCCTGAAGGGGCATTAGGCAAACAAGAATCGATAATCATGAAAGCCAAAATAATGATATGAAATATTTGCATCTATTTTATACCAATATTAAGTTATTATTCATGACTATGAAACACAAAAAGTAATAAAGAATACATCAGTATACATGGATAGTACCAGGACAAATACTTCCATCTATACATCACATGTAGACTCATTACCATACTACTACAAAATAATCAAATACTTAACAAATTTATACGAAATATACATAAAAAGAATAATTACAAATTTACTGGTCCTGAACAATAGAAAAAAAAAATACACATTTATATAAATGTAACCTCCTCCTGTGGTTCACGAATCTATAAAAGTGTATTGACGTATTTACATATGTACAAAAACCATATCCCCTTATACAATATATATATATATATATATATATATATATATATATATATATATATATATATATAGATATATATATATATAGATATTATAAATAAGGAAACCTCAACCAAGTTCATAAAATAAATCATAACTCTCTGAGTAATTTGGTCTCTTTCAGGAAAGTCATCAAAATATTGGTCACATCAACGTCCCCATCACCCAAGACAGAATCAAGTGTAAAAGGGAGTGCATTTGTCCTACAGTAGGCAGCCAGAGAAGTACGTTCCCCAGCATATCTACTCCAGTACAAAAGGATGTGACTAATAAATAACACCGCATCACAGGTGGTACAACACGGTTGAAATTGTCTGTTAATATATAGTAACACGTGTCAACAGAGTGGAATTCATAAGGAGGCGGGCTAAAGCGACCTCCTCCCGCCTGTTTCCTTGGGAGGAACTGGACCAGTCACATACGGTCCTTTTGACTAATGGAATTGCCAGGTCGGTCCACTGATTTAGCCACAGAATATTAATTGATTTCTTTCCGAAAGAGAGACTAGACTGCAGCTCACGAGGATCGTCCCAAGTCTCCTCGAGTTCTACAGCCGATTTAGCTAGTATGTCAACCTGCTCATTGCCGTAAATGCCACAATGACCAGGCACCCAGATCAGAGAGAAGGATTTAGCACATGTGTGCAGCTTATTGATAATGCGGCCCAGGACCTCATGTGAATCAGTCCTACATGAATGAATTGCCTGAAGAGCTGACATAGAGTCCGAAAAAATGACAAAACTGTTGTGATCTGAATACAGAGCAAAGTCTATAGGTTGGTCTATGGCAAATAAGTCGGCAGTGAATACAGACGTATGGAGGGGCACTCCGTACACCACCCACTCACACCCACACATTCATCCATCTTAGAGCCATCGGTGTACAAGAGGAATGACGTTAGGTGTCTAATGAGGATCATCTGGAAAAACTGTCGTGCCTCCACCTCCGGCACCTTGTACTTTGCAATGGGGAGCCAGTCAGTGTTGAATGTGGTGGCAAGTGACTTCCAGGGCGCTATTTTTGACGTTAAAACCTGATTCCCATTAGAAAGGTCGTACCCTAACGCCTCACAAAGGAAGTGAAGCCTCACAGCCACCGGCTTGAGGGCCGCATACAGCAGGTATTCCCATTGTAGGAGGATCCGACAAGTCGGAAGGCCAAGTGAGCATTTACGGTGGGTGGTGATACTGTAAGAAAATAGCAGGCGGTCACGTTGCAGACAGAGGGGAGGCACATTAGCCTCGACTTCCAACCGCTCCACACAAATACATTGAAGGGCTCCGAGACATATGCGCAAGCACACGTTCTGAAGCACATCCAGTCTACGGAGGACAGCATCCGATGCCGACCCATACACCTGTGAGCCATAGTCAAGCTTAGAATGGACAAGGGACTTATACACCATCAATAAAGACGTTCTGTCTGCTCCCCATGATGTACCGGAAAGAAACTTAAGGACGTTAACTTTTTTACTACAAGAAGCAAGCAAATGATTAATGTGTGTTCTCCAACTGAGCCTACTGTCAAAATGTAGACCCAGGAATCTGACTGAATTTTGAAAAGGGAAGAGTGCCACACTGCACAATCATCAGCATAGAGTGAGTATGTAAGCGTCCTGGGGATGGAATCGGATGACAGAATGTCATTAATGGCAATGCTGAACAAAGAAGGGCTAAGCACACTTCCTTGTGGTACCCCATTCTCTTGGACAAATATGTCCAAAGTTATGTTACAGAGTAACCTGACAGAATTTGTCCTGTCAGAAAGGAAGTTCAGAAGGAAAATGGGCAAATTACCTCTTAAACCATATGTGTAGAGTATATGTAGTATTCCGTTTTGCCAGGTCATATCATAATCCTTATGAATATCCAGAAAAATTCCTATCATGACCTCGCGATTGGCAAAAGCTTTGGCTATGCAATGCTCCAGGTGCACTAAATGATCCAGAGTGGACCTGTATTTACAGAATCCACTCTTTTGATCATTTAAAACACCCTTTGATTCCAAAACAAAGAGTAACCTTTTATTAACCATACTTTCAAAGACCTTACATAGATAGTCAGTCAGCGCAATAGGTCGAAACGAGCTGGGACTCGTAAGGTGACCATCCCGGTGAGGTATCGGTATGACATGCGTGTAGTGCCATGAGTTTGGGAACATGCGAGACGCCTAAATCTCATTGTACACCGCTAACAGCTTACTCAGATTGTCCAGAGAAAGATGCTGAATCATACTGTACGTAATGGTGGATGGACCAGGACTGGAGCCTTTACAGGATTTAAGGGCAAGAAGAAGTTCATCTAATGTAAATTCGGAGTTGTAGCTGGTATCTTCGTCTTCCGTGGCAAAGTCTAAGTTTTGCAGCTCAGTCGTACGCTTATGGTGAAGAAACTGAGGATTGTAGTTGGCTGAGCTGCTTACCTGGGCAAAATGGTCAGCAATAATATTGGCAATGTCCACGGGATCGTCAATGACATTCCCGGCCACCTCAAGTGTGGTGATTGGTGACCGGGTGTACTTGTTGTTGAGTAAATTTTTGGCGGACCAGACCTGACTTAGTGGGGTGGAGCGATTCACTGTGGACACAAAACTATGCCAGTTATTCCATTTTGTTGCTTTAACCCTTACACCGCGGGCATGTTTACCAATGTTTTGCGTGTCCCTAGGGGTTATTCAGGCTCCGACAGACTTTCAAAAAATATTTGCCAAAAATCAGTTATTAGTCCTAGAATATTAAAATTACATATGCTTATGGCACATGCCTTTAGCTTTCTCCTGGAATGTTTGTTGAGCCTTCGTCGATTACCGTAGGACTTGTGGAGACCTCTGAAGTTGGGTAACGAAGTCTCCACTTTACCCTTCCCGACAACCCGTAATATGATTACCACAGCCAGATATTAACACTATAAACACTACTCTATGATTATCAAGTAGTTTGGGATCCATACTCCAAAAAAAAAAAACTGTGAAAGCAATGAAAATTACAAGCGCGTATGACCTTCCCACTTGCGCTAGTTCGCTCTTGGTACTCTGTCTTTTATTACTCATAAAACCCCTCACACTTTATATTTCTGTTACCATATAACACTTATATATATCTCGAGTTTTTATCCATACATTTCCTTCAGTAGTATTAGTTTATTGTCACTGAAGTCATTCAATTTTTCATTTAGTAAAATACGTAGAGAGCCACGGATTCACTTTCACTGTTATAACATCAAGTATTTGTACTCATATTCTTATATTACTAATTACTTACATTACTATTTACATTTTCTAGTGTATTTTCAATATTTACCCTTCTATTTTACTTACATTATGCTATTCACTGTCACTTTCAGTAAGATAAAACTATAATACACCGTTCAATCATATGTACTGAACATCCATTGCTTTCACTTGCTATTTACACATTATTTACACATTATTTACACATTAGTTTCACATTACTTTCCTTTCCCACTTGCACTTTTAGAACTGCTTCTGGCTGTGGTAATCAAAGAAGCAGGTAACACAGAGGGGAACCTGGCACTCAGCGCACTGCCAAGAGGTGCGTTTGTGCTCAGGTGTGCATCGGGTGGTATGTGCACACACCTGGCACCTGCGGATCTCAGCCTTCCTCTTGCCTGTGGCAGGCATTAGCACCAGTCTGTGCCGATCCATATACGCCCTCTGCCCAAGTCTGTCGGGAAGTGTTACTGGATGGCGCCTTGGAGTTGCTGCTGTCACCCTACCATATCTTTCCAGCAGCTGCTGAACACAAGTCCTGGCGAACAACCTCAGGGAGAAGGACTTGGGTGGCTTGACCTTCATCTTGTACAGGATGAAGGCGTTCAGCATTGTCATGTCTATGAGATGCAGAAAAACTTTCCTGTACCACCTAGTATTCTTCCTGAGGCAGTCGATCTCACCAATCATCATGTCAGACTTGTCCACCAGCTGCATGTTGATATTGTAGTCTAACACAGCATCAGGTTTCATCGCAGGTTCGCCTGTCCTATGGTCGACCTTCCCACTGTTTGTCATTTCCCCCTTATGTACGGTGGCGAGCATGTGCACGACCCTCTTGTCATGCCACCGTATTGCCAGCATCTTCTCAGACTTGCGTAGGGGCACGTCTCCTCGCTGTGAGGTTCCTGCCTCTGGGAATTTAGGGAAGTGGGCACGATTACTTTTGACAGTGCCGCAGGAGCCAATGCCGTGCTCTGAAAGGTATTTGGCAAGTTTCGGTGCTGTATAATAGTTGTCTGTATACAGCACATGATTCCCACCAAAATACTTTTCAAGGAGCACTTTCACTACTCAGCCTGAGAAGCCAAGGGGGTATGTTTTATCCAGATCGACAGTGCTGGCTGAATAAATGACGAAGTCAAGGATGTACCCCGTCTTACAGTCGCACAGTACAAAGAACTTGATTCCAAAGCGATGGCGTTTGCTTGGAATGTACTGTACAAACCAAAGACGTCCTCTGAACATAACCAAGGATTCGTCAATGACAACCTTCTGAAAGGGGTGGAAGAATGACATAAACTAATCCTTCATTCTGCTCAGAATCTCCCGGATCTTCCAGAGTGGATCGGTTTGGGAAGGTACATCGTTGTCAGCAAAGTGCAGGTTTCCCATGATGTTCTGGAAGCGATCTCTGGCCATGTACTTATTGAAGGTGGGTGAGGGTAGTAAGGGGTCCATGGACCAGTATTCTTCCAACTCATGCTTCTTTGAGTGTGGCATGAGAAGCATGAGGGCGAAGAACACATACAGCTCCTGCACTCCCAGCATGGACCACTGTTGCATCTTGGCTGCACCTGTACCACTTGCAGCACGTTGTGATTCATACTTGTTGGTCTCATCACATATGTGCTGCATGACTTCGTCATCTAGGAAGGCCAAAAGGAAGTCCACACACTCAGCATCATCGTCAAGAGTGAAGGCAGACTGTACTCCTGAGGAACTCTCATCAAAAACTAAATGTTCTGGCACAGAATCGGACCCTTCTGTCCACGCGAAGGCGTCCAGGATTCCCTGTCGTGGCGGTGTAGGATGGGTGAGGGTGGTGGGTGGCTGTGAGAGAGATTTACCACGTTCAAGGTCACTCGCACTGACCCTGAGTTGCCATACAGCACTAGCAGCCCTTACTCTAGTAGCAACTCTACTTTTACGGGTCAGGGATTTACCTCTTCCTCTACGGCCTGCCTTCACTGTTGATGCTGGTGGTGACTCCAACGACAAAGACTCTGGAGATAATTCAGCAGAAGAAGAGGAAGAAATGAGTGAAGTGGGGCTTGGGGAACGGGGAGGTGAATCAACTAGGGACTCATGGCGGGCTGGGTCACGCGGGGCCATTGTTCTGGGGCTAACACGCTGCCTTTTCACTCCCTTCCCAAATTCCTTCCCTTGCTGCACTAACGGCTCCTTTCCCTTGGAGCTAGGGATAACTTTGGACACTGAAGCACTCGTACTAGTACTTTCTGGCACGATTTCCTCACCCAGCTCATCACACGATTCCCCCGAAGGGTCAAAATCACTATCCCTCACGACTTTTTCTGGGTGTAGAGGTCACGGGGCCCTTTGCAATGGGCGCAGAAGCGGCAGAAATGGCGGGGTGCGAGTGCGACATGTTTTGACCACAGCGGAGGACAAGGAACTGAATGCCGTGACTTATCTGAGAAGGCAAGTGTTGACAGTGACAATGAGGATGACAGCTGCTAACTTACATGCTAATAAATTATTGGTAGAAAATCTCGGCAATACATAAAGAAATAGGTAGTTCCAGGTGAATGTAAATGTCACTTAGGCTTCTCACTTCCTTTCTGATATATATTTTTATTACAGAAATAGATTACAAGGCATAATTCAAAGGGGAAATTACCGTAGTAATGTAGCGAATGAATGCATGTGAGGTGTTATCAGGTGATAATTAGCCAATTCCTGGTGTATACCACTATCACTTACCTTATTTTTTTTGTATACATTATTTTGTATGAGTATAGGGCATAGGGCTTATTTCAATGGATGAAATCTGTGGAAAAATCCGGGGGAGATTTGCTTAGCGCAGCGCAGCCTGGGAGGTGAGAGGACAGGGTAATGGAGGGGAGGTAGGGAGGGGAGTCAGGAAGGGGGGAAAATCGCTAAAATGTCAACAATGGATGGGAGTACAGATGAGATTTGGAGTGCTGACTAGTGTTGGACATTGGCAGTACTGATAGATGATACAAGCCACCACTTGAAAGCCCGGGATAATTCAAAATAACACAGAATCACAAAAGTGATGCCCTGCGGTATGATCCATCGTGCCCGAGTGTCATGAAAGTGACGCCCTGCAGTTCAGGGGTTAATTGTCCTCCTTGCCTCAGCCTTAGCTGCTTTGTAGGCAATAAAGTTTGATTCTGTTGGTTGTTTCTCAAAAATCCTGTATCTCCTATTACGCTTAGTGAGTACTTGTTGGCAATCTGGTGTCCACCACAAAACTCTACGCTTGTTTGGAATTGTAGGTGTCTTGGGAATAGCAGCCTCAGCTGCATGTATAATGGAAGTCTGTAGGTGTGAAACTTTCTCATCAATGTTATCTCCCGATATATCGAGATTGGTGACCTGTGAGTAGTACCCCTAATCTGCTTTCTTAAAGTTAAATTTAGGTGGTGGAGGAGGCTGAGAATCGTCGCGTGTATAAGAAAGACAGATTGGAAAATGATCGCTACCCATTGAGTCATCATATGGGTCCCAAGAGATGTTAGTTTGTATATTGGGAGATGACAAGGACAGATCTATACATGACATGTTACCAGTGCAGTTGTCTACACGAGTCGCTCTACCATTGTTTAGAAGACAAAGGTTTGAATGCAGTATGAGGTCGGCTACTTGCTCCCCCATACCATCACTCCTCAAACTTCCCCATCGACAGTGATGGGAGTTAAAATCACCTAAACTTAATTTATAACCCAGAAGTTGATGGGCTAGTGAAGTGAAAGCATCACCATCAATGGGACCATGGGGAGGACAGTAGATGGAGCAAATAGACAGATACGTGTTATTAAATTTTACTCTGGATGCGACAGCTTGCAGAGTAGAACTTAGAATCACTTCCGTTCGTGGGTGTGATTTGTAGGTGTATATGGCAACTCTGTGACCATCATATCTTCTATAAGAATGGTAGTGTTCGAACTGTGGAGGATCAGGGTGATCCACCAAGCACGTCTCCTGTAAACAAACAACGTCTGGCCTGTGTATAGATAGTAAAACTGCTATATTGTCGAATTTATTCCCAAGAGTTCTACAATTCCACTGTAACAGTGAATGTGGCGGTTTAAGATTTACAAGAAGGGCCATTGGGCTTAGCTTCTTTATACCACCCACTACCAGGCAAGTGGCTACCGGGGGACCTATCCCGGTGCTTACTAATGGAAACCTCCATATGTTGATCATCAATAACTAGGCTCCCAGAGCTCCCCGAGGAAGAACTAAACTTTTTCTCCCTCGCTGGACCAGGAGCAGGAAGGACATGAGGACGTGCCTGTTTTGTAAGGGTGGTCATATGACTCTTACTAGAGTTGTCAGACTTCTGTTTAGGCTTTACTGACTGAGAGGCAGCAGCAGCCTATGAGTAGGCAGGTGCAACAGGGGTGTCAGTTTGAGAGGTGGATGGACAGGAGGCTCAGATGGAGAGGTAGAGTGTGTGGCAAGAGGAACAGGTTCAGGGTCAGTCTGTGTTTCAACAGAACACATCACGGGACGGGACATTACCGCCAAAGCATAGGACCTATTCAGCGTGGGAGTTGCATGCAACTCTTTCACCTTTTTCCTAGCTTCATTGTAGGAAATGCCCTCAGTTGCTTTCACTACACAGACCTCCTTCTCCTCCTTCCGCTTGGGACAATCCTTAGAGGAAGTGGAGTGTGCACCCTTGCAGTGAAAACAACATACCGTCTCTGATGTGCAGTGTTCAGCATCACGTCCCTGTGTTCCACATTTGCCACACACTGAATGGGAAGCCCGACAAGTCTTATCACCGGCCCATACAATTGACACCTTAAACAACGAAGTGGATTGGGGATGTACGGCCCCACGTTAACAATTTCGTAGCTAACTTTGGCCTGGTCTGGAAGTGAAACTTTGCCAAAGGTCAAGACAATAGTGGCAGTCTTCGTCCTCATGCCTTCGGAAAATCTGGTTATAAATCAGGCATTGATTATGTCCTGTTGAGCAAGTTCCCGTATGATCTCGTCCTCTTTCATAACCATGAGATCCCTGCAGGTGATGACACCCTTGCAGGAATTGATGGCATGCGGGATCTTCGGCTCGACATCATATTCATGGAACTTACGCAGTTTCATCAAATCTTTCACCTGGCAGGAGTTGAAGGTTTTGATGAGGAGGTCTCCATTTGCAAGTTTTTTCCCCTGTTCCACCTCCCCAACACAGTAATCAATCACTTTCTTGATTATGAAAGGACTGATACTGCTCAAGGGAGTGGAACCTAGAGCATGGAGCGTGACAAACTGTGCATTATTTACACTAATGTCGAGAGCAGTATGACTCTGGGGCAGTTCAGTCGGGGGGGGGGTCAGACCATGGTACATAGGTTCGTCAGGACCACCTCCCCCCCTGAAGGGGGGGGAGGCGGCAGGGGCGTCCGACATAGTAACCCCCCCCCCCTAACGGGGGAAGTGGGAAGAAGGATGAAAATGAGCAAGGAACAAAACACACCGGGACCAAACACCTAAGGCTGAAGTTGCCCTATCAAACCACTCCAGGGAGGCCCGACATTGTCAATTCATGCCCCAGAGCGAACAGTGGGGGGACCCTCCGTGGGCAGCAAGCAAAGGTAATCTCATTATACAGGAACAGACACCTACTGTTCCTAGCTATCAGGGAGGGGAGGAAAGTGAGAAACTAGCTAGCCTAACGCACATGAGAATGGTGGGGAAAAAAAAAAAAAAAGCTATTTACCGGTGAAGCAGCCCTAGGAAACTAGAGGAGAGCTCAGAAGCACACAACCTCTCTCCACGACCATGCATAAAAGTGAACGTACTAACCCACCACTACTATCCCTTCAATTTACAACACTTCTGCTGAGACTACAGAAGCCTTAATCCACAAAGCCTCGAACATCTATTCAGACCATTCAAACTAAACCGAAGCCAAATGACAACTTTGACACAAAACAACGATACCGACCTGAGACACCAAGCCTGGTTCAGTGTGACTTACCCTGACAAGCTTTTCTAATATTTTGCTTACAACACTGGTTAGTGATACTGGTCGGTAGTTGAGTGGATTTTGTCTATTTCCTTTCTTGAATAAGGGAACAATGTTTGCTTTCTTCCAAATATCAGGTAGTTTACCTTGTCCTAAGGATTCCTTGAAAATTAAAAGTAATGGTTTACTTTAACTCCTTTGCACATTCATGTAGCACCCAGCATGAAATTTCACCAAGACCATTTGCTTTTCCTTTGTCTAATTTACTTAGCTCCTCCCGTATTTCTTTTCTGATATTTGTATATCTGGTAATATGTGTGGGCATGCCTGTTCCATATTATCCCTCTCAAAATTATTTTCTTCTGTAAAAACTGATTGGAAATTCTTGTTTAGTGCTTCACAAATATTGTTCTCTTGTGTATAGGTGATCCCCTCATCCGTAATGGATTGTATTCTATCTTTTACTTAGGTTTTGCTTCTGATGTAGCTGTAAAATAGCTTCGGTTGATCATTACTTTTATTTATGATATCCTCCTCAAACTGTTTTTGGGCTGCCCTCCTTATTCTTGTATAATCGTTTCTTGCCTGTTTATAGTTGTTATATGTCCTCTTACTATTGTGTCTTCTGTATCTATTCCACAACAAATCTCTTTTTTCTTTTGATTTTTTACATTCTGTATTGAACCATTTCTTTATTTTCTTTTCTGCTTCTTTGTCCTGTGGAATGTACTTCTGGACTCCTATTTCATAAAACTCAGAATT
Organism: Coenobita brevimanus; assembly: GCF_032717465.1. Lineage (NCBI taxonomy): Eukaryota > Metazoa > Arthropoda > Malacostraca > Decapoda > Coenobitidae > Coenobita > Coenobita brevimanus. The sequence continues at coordinate 8,057,856 of NC_136993.1, read as the reverse complement.
TTTTATATATAGCATTTAAATCTTGTCCTCTAAGCTCATTTTCCCAATCATTTTCTAGGAAGTACTTCTTTAGGTCATGATAGTTTCGCTTTTATAATTTAGGCTCTTTTTGTAACTTTCATTGCTGTTAACTATGTAATATGCAATCCTGAAGTTGACATTTAGTACCGCATTTTCGCTTTTGCCAAATGGAGGGTGATGCATTAAATTGTCACTATCGTTTTCTTGCCTAGTAAATATAAGATCTAGCACTGAGGGTGCATCGAATCCTCTTTTTCTGGTGTTTTCCCTTACATGTTGCGTTAGGAAAAACTCCTGCACGAGATCTAGGAGCTTTTGGTCCCAACAGCTTTCGTGGCTTATTATATCTAGAATATTCCAGTTTATATAAAATCTCCACTTGGTATAATTCTTTCCAATATCTCTTCCATTCTATGTAGTAATGCTCTTAAACTAGGAATTGTACTCTCTGCCAGATCCTCATATTCATCTCTTTCCCATGTCTTTGATCTCGGTGGCATGTACAAAATGGCTACAATTACTTTCCCTTCAGATGTATTGATCTCTACTGCAATCTCTTCTACTTGTGAGGGTATATCTAGTTCAATTTCTTTGACTTTTAGATTTTTCTTTGTTAATAATGTAATTCCTCCTCCTTTTCTTAAGTTCCTATCTCTTCTCCATATATTGTATTCCTCTAAGTTTAGGATGTCATTTGATATCCTTGGTGTTAATTTTGTTTCAGTTAGGCATAATTATGTGGTTCATTTTCTCTGATATAATCATTCATCTCTAAAAATTTACATACGATTCCATCCACATTTGAGTACATCAATTAATCATCTTATTTACATACTTGTCATGACTTGATTTTACTACCTTCCTCCTTTTTATTCCCTCCTGTTTATGTACCATTTTGGTACCTGCAATCCGATTACTTTGTAAAAAAACGTATTCTTCTCAGATTCTCCCTTGTTCTTTGTTTTTGCTTCCTCTCTCTTCTCTTTTAGTAATTCCAGTTCTTCTTGAGTTAGACATTTTTTTATCCATACATTTTTGAAATCCTCTTTTTCCATGAGTTTCTTTCCATGTTTTAGTATCTCCTTCACAGTGTTTACACTCTGGAAGGTTACCTGTAGGGGCCTTGACTTACTTTCCTAACCTTTTGTGTTCCTCTATGTCTTCATTACAGATTTCCTCTGATACTTCCTTCATTATGCTCATTACATTTGCCATCTCCTTTGTGTGTGTGTGTGTGTGTGTGTGTGTGTGTGTGCAGATCCCTTGGCGCCTGGTGTGGGGTTGCCAGCATCACAAGAGGAAAATGAGGAAAATTTACATGCGTGCTCCATGGTGTGTGCGCGCGCATATTCTGACCGTATATGGGGCAGTGTGAGGCAGTGCGTGGATGGTATCGAGAGTTGCCACCTACCCCTAATTCCCATACGAATTTCAGTAACCTACTCCTCGTGGCGCGGTTTTGGTGCGCCTTTGAAAATTGCGCTCATTTGAGGCCTATCGCTTTCGACTCTGATAAGTCCCAAATGAGGCCTATCGCTCTCAACGGGTTAATGCATAACTTACGAAACAACCACGCTCGCAAAGGGCAGGCAAACTGGCAACTCTAATTCGTACCGAAACCACTGTAAATATCGGGAAGCAGCGAGAAGCCTCTCGAACACCCAACTGGCAAATCTCGCTTCTTAACAATACACCGCAAATGGTAGCTTGAAGATTGAGATACAGCATCCTATCCAAAATGACTGATGCTCTGGGGATCGAACAAAAGGAACGACTAAAGCCTTTGAAGTTAATATGATGGATCTTTGCCTTACATAAATAACACAGCACAAACAGATGCACTGTAGCCACCGAGAAATAGTGACAACATTTTATCCACTGGTAGTGTGTGGGGGTGACATAAATCTTTGAAACTCTGTAGGTTTTGCCTCTATCAAAAACCTACTGTGTCTGTAAAAAATGCATAGCAAATGATGTCGTCAGTCCCAGACATGGACAAACCCCACAAAAAAATGGGAAGAAACCATAGTTATACTTCTTGAACTTTCAGCACGCAATATCTTGATAACCTGATAAGCTATTAGGAAGATTTCTTTAAAGTGTAAGGAAAAGTATCCTCTAGGTAGCTAATGTGAAGAAATTAAATGTAGTAATGTAACTACCAAACTACCACGCAGACATCGGCAGTGAAAGTGGGTGTCCATTCAAAGAAGATAATGATGATGTCATTGAACCAGATTACGACAATGGTAGAGCTATGCCATGCACGTCCTGTCCAGTGGAATTCTACTTGTTCCTATTTAGAATAAACAAGGCGAAAAAATAAGATGATCCTGAAGAAAGATAACATGCAGTTAATACAATGAACAAAGGTGGAAAATATGTACCAGTATACCTTGGTCTGCCAATTTTGGTGGGCTATTGTCTAACTTATATAGATTTCATTACAAATATTTGGTTCAACTATGCCCACTACCCAGTCAACATTAGACTCATAACTGTTCCTGATTTGTGATGGAAGAAGTTCACCATCACTGCTTCTCAATTCACCTATATAACTGGATTTTACTGGGTGCACATTCTAGTCGTGGACCCATTCATGTCATCATTCAACACCATGCTGCTGACCACTGGCACGGACAGCTGAGATATGCATCAGTACCTATCATATATATATTCAACATTTCGATGTTTTGTATCAAACTGTGCATAAAAAAAAAAAAAAAAAAAAAAAATGCTTCCATTATATCTGCATCATTTGACTAGCCTGTGAGTGACATATTTTCAGCATGCTACTGAAAATCTTTTTGGACTGATGTTTTGTGTAGTTGTGGTTTCACGCACATCTGGCAAAAGAAAAGGCCCCCTAGATATTGTGATACACATCCAGAAACTGTGCAGTGCTGTGGGAAGTGAAAGGGACTTAGAACCTTCAAAATTGTTTGACTTTGTCTTTACCATATACCTAAAGATTGTGCCAAAAAACAAGTATAATAGCTGAGTTGTCAGGGAAAATGTCTCCAGAATGTGTGATGCACTGTGGGTGCCACAAAACATTAAACATAAATAGCTGTCGTCTTTAACACAGACCTATTGTGACTGCAAAGATGCACCAGCAAATCTGGCCTAGTCGCCAACACTGGCGTCCACAAACAGTAGCGTGTGGTGTTGGATCCAGAAGAGTTAGTGGATCATTACAGTCAGAGGCATAAGCAGCATGAAGTCAAAACTATAGTATCCCACCTTACACCATGGAATACAGTTACAAATATGTCACTGTACAAAAGTAATTACTGTTCACCTGAAAGATTCAGTCATCTTTACTACCGAATATTGTTTTTAAGATAAATAACTGGGGGAACAAGAAGAAAAAGGCTTATAATTTACTGGTGTACTGCCTCTTTCTTTCCAGACGAATAATATTACTGTCTCACATAGTCTGTTAGTTCTACGGTCTTACAAGACCCTATTACAAAAATTTTGACCGCATACCTCTGCTAACGCCAATAAGATTTTTTAATTATTGTTGCATCCTGTTCTAGATCCATCTAAAAATTTAAACCACCCATCCATGATCCACTGGCCACTTATCATCCAGATTTCAATGAAATCTGGTAATAACTTTTTGAGATATCTTGTAGTGATGGGCGATACCCACTTGTTTGAGTAATCACGATTACTGATTACTTTTGGAGCAAGTAATCGACAGGTGTTGCTTAATAGGAAATATATTATATAGCCCTAAATTCTTAATATCATATTAAAGAGATTGGGGTTGATTAGTACCGGAACCTATATATTTTTTTTTAAATAGAAAGAGGTATTTTAAAAGTATATAAATACTCCACATGATGTACTGAATGGCTATAATAGAAAAAAAGTGGAAAATTAAATAATAATTCTTTCCAAATTTTGCTTTACTTGATCATGAGGAGACAGTAATGGGTTTCATGCACATTAACATTTTTTTTTTTATATCACTTTGTACAAGATCATTTTGTTTTGTTAAACCAGAAATATGAAATTTTTTTTTTTTACTAATTTGTAAAAATACAAAAACAAGATAACCACACATTCTATGATATAACTAAATGTTTACTTCAAACAGTTCTGATTTATCATAAAAATAAAAGTAAGCAAGATCAAGACATCATTATTTTCCCTGTTCAAATGCTGCTGATTTCTGTTAAAAAACAGGAACATTCACATTCTTTGATATATATATATATATATATATATATATATATATATATATATATATATATATAAAAGCAGTAATGGTTTTCATAGACTTTCACAATTTTTTAAATCACTTAGTAACACAAGATTAGTATCTCTTGTTAAAGCAGAAGCAGAAACAAAAAATTTTACTTATTAAGAAAAAACACACATACACGCACATTCTTTGTTATAGCTAAAAATTTACTTGGAACACTAACCAGTAATAATTTTTCATAAAAATCAAAGTAAGCAGGATCAAGACACCTTGCCAGGCTTGCCATCAATATTTCCTTTCTTCAGATTTTAATTATTTCAATTAAAGAACAGGACCATTAACAGTCTTTGCTTTGCAATAACTATTTTTTTTTTTTTTTAGTTGAAACAGTAATGGTTTTCATGCAAATTAGATTAGGAGGCATCTTAATTATATTTCCACATTGTTTCCAAATTTTACTGGTTTTTACTTAGAAGCAAAAACATATTTACATTTTTTGCCTTCAGTCTATTTTTGTGGATATAAGTTCTCCTGCTTTAGAATAAAGCCGCTCGGATGGTACAGATGTTGCTGGAGCACACAAATATTTCTTGACCTGAAGAGGCAAACGAGGATAATGCTCAGCATGATTCTTCCAATACTCAATAGATCTTTCAACCTTGACAGAAGCCTTGCTTTAACATTGTGACGCATTTCAAGAGCTGCATCCACCGCTTCTGTTCGGAGAACTTCAGGTTCCTTTCCTTTTTAGTCAAACCAGCTCCAGAGGTTTTTTTCCTCTGACTCGAGTTTGTTTAGCGTGATGTTGATGGTTGTGTACCTTGCGTTTCTGCTGAGTGTTTTCACCACTGGTCCTTGAATTTCAAGTGATGACATCTCCGGATATTTTCCTCTGTACTTGTTCTGGAAGGGTTGCATTGGCAAATGGAACTTTCTTGAACCGGGGATTTAAAAATGTAGTGGCAGCCAGAGGAAAACTTGCCTCAGTGTTAGAAAACCGTTTTCTTAACCATTTTGTTCCTGGAAAAAATTAAAAGCACACATCCTGATGTTTTATTGGCATATATATATATATATATATATATATATATATATATATATATATATATATATATATATATATATATATATATATATATTATGATGTAGTAGTCAACAAAATTCAATTTCATTTTCCCATACTTTATTTGGTACAAATGATACATGCTGGTTGAGATCTCGACCATTAGGATAAAGTCAATCTGGTATTAATCATGAGGGAACTGTACAGGATGGTCGAAATTTCAACCATCAGGATATAATACTGACACAACTGAAACAACATTCAAAGAACATTTTCAAATAATTTCAAAGCACAGTAAAAGATATTATGGCCTATCTGAAAAAAAAGTAAAGTATAGTGTGCCAGACGAACTTCTCAAATGACCATTGACCTCCTAGCTTCCTTACCCCCGTGTGTGAAATGCTATGAAGCACTCTAGACAGTCCTGTGTCACACTTCACGCATCAATAGACTGATCGTGATCCACAATGGCACAGCAACGACGGGAATTGTTGTTTCATGCGACAGTGATTGTGATATTCAAACCGAACCTCACTGACACCTGGAGCAGCCACAGATTTTCAACCACTGTTTTTTCCTTGAACTCCATAATGTGACAAGTAACAGTTCACAACGTAACGACGAAAATCCAGGAAGCTGCCGCAGTTTCTGATGCCTGCATGATGTCCAATCAGCCAAGCATTTTGTGGTGTCACATCTACCAACCAGGTGAATATTGGAAACCACCATTTCTTACTACGCATTGTTGCTCGGTAATTGTTAATATATTGATCTTGTCAGTCTGTACCTCGCATATATTCATTGTATTTCCTTATGCCAAATGGTCTTTGTACTTGGATACCACATCCTGCGCTGTGTTGTCCTTGAAATGCAAGAACTGCATGTATGATTCAAACTGTTTCTTCCACATAGCATCCTTTACTATTTTTGATCCAAGGTCCGGATCACTGGACAAGTGCATCCATCTCTGAGCATAAGAAGAATAACCAAAGAATATGAGGATACCCCAAAACACCCGAAGTTCTAGAATAAATGGTTTGACATCAGGGGCATTCTTGAACAGACAGTACAACTTGATTTCTCTGATTATTTCCCCAAGGAGAACCTCTCCCCAGAATAGCTCGAACAGTTGTACTGAGTTAAAATTTCTGTATTTTGCCTAGTTGGGCTCCGGAAATAGGGGGAGATTTTCGGAGTCCACCTTTTTCAAGACCTTGTATATAAACATTGATTTCTGTCGCATACAAGATGATGGGTTGGGAGCAGCATGTTCGTCATCATCATTTTTTGCCTTCCCAATTTCTAGAACACTCAAGCCGACCTTCTGCCATAATCTGAAAGCTGAATAGGCGATCTGGTGTGCTGGGTTGAGGTCCCTCTTCTCCAGAGTCCTCATCATTCTCCATTCTAACAGTTGGTTGTTGAATTCCTACACCAGTGATATTATCCAATCCATTGTCTTCTCCCTGTAAATAAGAAAAGCTGATTATATACTGCTGATGAAGTTCTTCCTACTGGTTGAGAAATCAACGCTCAGACTTCAAGTGCTTGCATGTCTTACTATAAAAAATTAAAGGGACTAATACTATGTGGATAATATACAAGCAACATCTATCAAACAACCAAAGAAATTTCAAAGTCATGGGGTTCTCCTGATTCGAGCAGAGCAAAATTCAATCTTACCTTATTAATATTACTCTTTGCCGCCATCACAGACATGACAATGTTCAAATCAGATTTCAGCAAACATAATTTAATTGGAGGAATAGGTAAAAAGCTTAAACTACTCCACAGACTTCTAAGACTTGCAACAATACCTGTGGGAACAAGCAAAATAATGCTTGACAACACAAAACAAGCATTAGAGGTTGGTATTTATGTGGTTGAGATATCTACCGTTAGGGACAAAAGCGTTAAGTCTGCCTGAATATCACCATACAACTTGTATTCAATTTCTTTACTTATAGTGCAGCCGCCTGTTGAGGCTGTTGTCAGCTGTAGCACTCGTGTGATTGGGATTACTTTATAAATGGATAGATGGAGATCACCACTCATTTTTGTTGTTGCCACTTCAAAAGATTTAAGTATTTTTATAGCAGTTTTCATTTCATTTAGATCGTATGAGGAAAGGCACAACTCATGTCTCCCAAGTAAACATAGTACTGTTGTCACTGCTCCATGTTCTATCATATGCTTAAACATGTGAAAAATGGAATTCCACCTGGTTTCAACTACCCTGGATGAGTATATGTTGTGGAAGTTTACTTTGAATTTGTATTTCAGATAGTCTGTCTGTAGCCTTCACTGAGGAATGGAAGTAAGTTACTGTAGCTCTTTTTCTTATTTTCGTTAGATTTTCGATCCTATCAAAGCTGTTCATCACCACCAGGTTCAAAGTATGGGTTAAGCATGCGAGGTGGTTCGAATATGTTAGTCGTGCCTCAGCTAGCATGTTTGAGGCATTATCAGAGATGAGAGGTGTGACTTTGTTGGCAGTCCTCCATTCTCCAGCAACACGTTCAAGTTCAGTCCGGATTGTTTCTGTTGTATGGTCTTGCAAAAGTTGCACCGTTTATAACAGATTTAATTTCCCCATCAGCGGTGATGAAATGGCCTGTAACACACATGTAGGCTTGAGTTTGTTGGGATGTCCAAATGTTGGTTGCAATAACTCTATGTTTTGTGTCATCTAGCAGTTCCTTTAATTTTGCCTTTCCTTCTACAAAAGCATGGGGTAATGGATCACAAATAAGTTTACGCCTGCTAGGCAGCTCAAAACAAGGGTCCAAGCCTTTCACAAACTTCCTAAATCCAGTATCTTCAACAATGGAGGCCGGTTGCATATATGTTGTTATATTCAGCAACAATTTGTCTAGATTTTTGCCCTTTGCAGAATCAAGAGGGTATTTTCTGATTATGAACAGTGTCTTTTGCAATGTTGCTTGTTTTGGTCTGGCTCTTGTTTTGGTTGCTTGCCTTTCTTTCATTATTTTCATAGCCGTCTTATATTCAGGAACATGCTTGATGCTGAAGTGTTTTAATAGTTTTAATGTATTAAGTGAATCCACTAATTTATCCCTTAGCACTGGATGGGAAATCTTGATCTTTTTCAAAGTAGTCCCATACTACACTTCGAGGACATTTTCTTCCTCCTTCGTCAGCCATTTGTAATAATTAATCTGATGAAAAAGGAGAAACAATACACATTGCTAGCTGTAACGTGACATTTAAAAAAGTGTGTGCTGTCGGTGGTGGCAATGCAATGGTGACATGGGTGGTCTGCCACACTCGCCAGAAGTTCATTGAATAGTATGATAATAATGATACTTTGTGTGTTTGGTGATAATTCAAGTAAAAAAATTTCCAGTATAATGTAAAGAAATAAAATGTATAAAGAATTGTCAAAGTAATCAAACCATAAGTTCCAATGGCTCTATTAACCCGAGACGTCCCATCGACGTATGACTACGTTGCAACATCTTGTAATTGCCAGTCCTGTCAACGTACTGGTATGTCGCGCAATTGTAAGGTGCATAATTTGCACAATTTTCAAAATTCGCGCTTGATTTTTGGTAAATAGGGTCGCTCGACTTTCCCCTACCTACCACCAGGCGGGGACACTCAGCAACCTCGTGTGACCCGCACTCACCCTCAGCTTGGTCACTCACTTGTTAGCAGTGGCCCTGGTCAGACATGGTGCATAGAGGTCTCTAGGAGGAGGAAATCCAAGCCGCCCTGGATGCCTTCACAGGTGACAGTGATTCCCCACTGGACGACGAGGTTGTGGACAAAGATTATGTCCAACCAGAGGAAGTGGAAACCAGCAGCAGTGATGAGGAGGTCCCGTCCCCCAGGAAGCGGTGCTACGTGACTTATCGTGCTGCTAGAGAGGGCCAGCCTGCACAAAAACAATGTGCAACATCCTCTTGACAGCCCCTACGTGATGTGGAGCCCAATTTTGAGGACGAGGACAAGGACGGAATCATGGGACATGCTATCATGTGGTATGGCAGAGATTATCACCCATCGTGGCCCCGAGCACACACAACATCATACAAGCAAGTATGGGCCTAGTCTTTTATTTAGGGAGGGCAGAAGTGGCGTGGAGGGAGTGGGGAGTGAAAGGGAAAGTGCAGGGGCGAGTATAGAAAGTGAGAGTGGTGGGAGTGAGTCATCGCTCTCCCGTGGTGGTGTGAGGTGGCGGGGAGTATCACGTGGGCGAGTGAGGGTGCGTGATGAATCACATGGGGTTGTGATGGAGGGGGAAGGGGGAGGAACCACTCCCCAGCACGTCTTATGCTCTCCAATATTCCCAAACACGTGGGTGAGTGAGGGTGCGTGATGAATCACATGGTGTTGTGATGGAGGGGGAAGGTGGGGAGGAACCACTCCCCAGCACATCTTATGCTCCCCAATATTCCCAGGGAAAGGGTAAAGGCCGAGGGAAGAGGAGTGTGAGTGGGGAAGCCCTCCAGATTCCTTCTCAACCTCCCCTACCAGCATCTCCTCCCCACCCAGACGAAGGTGACGATGGGGACGATGGAGACGTGGGATTTGTGTCATGGAATTGGGAGGGAGTGATTTTTCTCCCATCATTCACCCCTTCACTGAGCAGGGGTGCGCTGGCTGCACTGCTCCAGGAATTCACCCTAATTCCACTAGGCTGGATTTTTTCCACCTTTTTTTCAGTGAGGGTTTTGTGGAGGAAATAGAGGACCAAACAATCCATTTTACTAGCAGGCAGCACCGTGAGAGTGAAAGACTGGGCACAAGGAGCAGGCATTCTATCAAATATGATTACCTAGTCTCCCTTGCAGAAATGTTTTTATTTTTTGCCCTGGTACTTGTGATGGGTATTGTACGAAAGAACAGAATTCCAGCATACTGGACAAGGGACCCTATTATGCTGACACCAATATTTGGCCAAGTCATGAGCCGTAATCGCTATCAACAAATTCTAAGTCGCCTCCACTTTTACGATGCTGATGATCCTGCAAATGCAAATGACACAGATAAGATGAGACGAATTAGGTTGGTCTTTGATCACCTGAGGCAACATTTCGTTCCTCATTTTATCTCTATAGAGACCTCGTCATAGACGAGAGTCTCGTGTTGTGGAGAGGCAATATTTCATTCTGGCAGTACATATCCAGCAAAAGGCACCGTTTTGGGTTCAAGATCTTTGTTATGTGTGACTGTAGGACTGGTTATGTGCAAGACATAGTCTTGTACACCGGTGCACAGACAGACATAATAGAAGATCGGAGTATTGGACTGTCTGGAGCAATGGTAAAGACAATGATAGAAGACTATCTTCATCGTGGTCACGTCCTTTACCTGGATAACTGGTACACTAGCCCTATTCTCACTCGTTATCTACACAGGCATTACCCGGGAATCTGTGGTACCGTCAAGGTGAACCTGCGTCACATGGTCAAGGTGGGGCGGAAACTTGAGAGAAATGAGGTTGTCTTCTTCCAGGCAAACTATACTAGCAACAGTGTCGAACCATAATAGAGAAGTCAGCCTCTTGTCCACGGTTCACCGCCCCTTGATGCACCGTACAGTGTCCGTGGATTAACGGAGCGAGAACAGATGCCACATATGGAAACCTGAGTGTGTCCTCGATTACAACATCAACATGCACCTGGTGGACCAGTTAGACTCCATGATATCCACTGTCGAGTGTGCCAGGACTACGATGAAGTGGTACAAGAAGCTCTTCTTTCACTTCTTAGATATAACTGCCCTGAATTGCCACCATCTGCACGCCATGACAACAGGAGTTCAGGAAACCTTTGAAGGGTTTGTGAGGGAGCTTACACGTGAGATTTTCCCCCGGTATGTGTTTGAAATGCCCCAACACCGCACACGCATTGCCCCTACCGCCCAAACTCCCCTGAGAATATCCGCCCACCATTTCCCCATTCCTATACCTCCCCAGCCAAATAGACCTAGGCCCCAACGCAGGTGTCATGTGTGTAGCAATTCCCAGGTGAGACACACCACTGAGAGAAAAGACACCCGCTACCAGTGCGTTGAGTGTGACGTGGGTCTCTGCATTCACCCTTGTTTCAGTATCACACCTTGATGCACTTCTGACATGGTGTGAATGCGGTATGATGCTGATACTCAGAAATAAATGCGACAAACAGACACTCAGTGTAATTATAAGGTCCGAAGATCTGTAAATAGTAGTATGGAAGTGGAAACGGGTGTATTATAAGTGGAAAAATCTGTAAGGACATAGATATTTTCTAAGTGGAAACCTTCCCAGCAAGTGTATGTAGATGCACTTTTCTGACGTTCAGTGGAATAAATAAGGCCCGTAAATATGTAAATATTAGTATGAAAAATGCAAACGGGTGTAATATAAGTTGAAAGTTTTGTAAGTGCTGAACTTTATTCTTAGTCAAAATATTCCTAGCAAGTGTATATAGATGCAATTTCCTGACACTCAGTGGAATAAATAAGGCCCGTAAATATGTAAATAGGAGTATACAAGTGGAAACGGGTGTAATATAAGTGGAAAATTAGTATGTAAGTGTATGAGTATTATCCTAGTCAAAACATTCATTGCGAGGGTATTTTGGTGCGATATTCTGACGCTCAGTGGAATAAATAAGGCCTGTAAATATGTATAGTGCAGTACAGGGTGTAAACGGGTGTAATGTAAGTGGGGAAGTATATTGGGAGTGAAGAAATAAAGTAGAAGTTGAAACACAAGTGGTAGAGAGTGTGCTTGCTACATGAATATGCGCTAGCATTTCGCTAAATGCCCTCTTAATGAATGTAAATAATTTGAAAACATTTACAGTGGTGGAGGAAAGGCTCAATGAAAAGAAAACAATGCTATGAAAGTGATAAAACAATATCGTATGTCGAGATACGAGTCATAGCGAGTGCGCTGAGTAACCAGATGTGCGCTATAAGTATGCTACATGTCATCGTAATGAATGAAAACAGCTGAAAACATTTACATACAGTACAAAATGGTAAAATGGCATTGAAACAGTAGTATACAAATAGAAAAAATGATATGTTGACGGAAACAAGAAACTTAGCACATAGCATGTTACCACTCTGACCAAACTCGCTATGCTCGTGCGAAGGTACAATGCTTATTTTTCATATATATGTCACTGAAAACCATTATATTGTTATTCTTATTGTTTATTAGTTCAAATTCAATAAATCTAGAGGTGTTCTTTGTGGTTTCTCCCAGAATTACCTACCATAGAAAACGTGAGCGCCTCACACGTCAGTGACAGAATACGATACTTGGCGCAGTGGACCTCACCTGTTCCGACCACTTATGGACCATGGTAAGCCCTTTCTTGGTGACTTTCCTTTGTTTCTCAACCAAAGCGGAAGTTTTAGCCAAAAATTTTTGTTTCCAAAATAGCTCGTGATTGGGGGGTGTCGGAGGTGTGAAATAGCTCGGGACGTGACGGGTTAAATAAAAAACAAATAAATAAACATGACGTCTTCAGTAATATATATATATATATATATATATATATATATATATATATATATATATATATATATATATATATAAGGTATTACTTTATATCTTCTCAGTTAATGATGGGATACGAACAGGTATTTTGAGCAACTGAATAGTTTAATGTGTTTACTGCTTAGTGATGATTCAGATAAAAAAAAAAAAAAAAAAAAAGTAATAAGCATTGCAGTGTGAAAAAATTTAAAAATTATATGAAATTATTTTCTACATGCAAATGATTTAATATGATAATCGATGTTTTCTGAACCATGTCACATAATAATAGTAAGTACTGTAACATTGTATACTACACAGTTCATACTCAGATATAATTATAATAATTTAAGAAGTAAGCACAACATTAACATGGGACCAGTGTCTGGGACTTATCATCAAATTGTAATCACTTAAGCACAGACTTATTGAAACGAGGAAGTTAAAAAATGGTAACTTTAATGTGTACATTGAGTATTTTATAAATTTTACTGAAACTATCATGTTCACTGTTTATGCATTTTTGTTAAAATTTTTGTTGGTTCATGTCTAAGTAAAAACTAAACAGAATGACCTTACGTTCATAAATTTTTGTTGAATTTATGTAGTTTCATGTCTGATCTTAGCATACTTTCAAAAACTGCCATTGACAACACAACACTTTTACATTTGTCCGTGAAGCTTGGAGTTCCGGTAATCGCTTGAAGTATCTATTACTGAGAAATGTAATCGATTACCAAAAAAAATTGTTAATCGATATAATCGATTACTAGAAGCGAATACGCCCGCTCCTAATATCTTGTAGGCACAAACAAACAAATAAGGGTGAATACAAAACCTCTGTACAACCTCTTCGGTGTAGGGAAAAAATAAAGGTGAACAATAGCATATTCCTTGAGACTTTCTGAGATGCACAGTTCAATGGAAGACTGTGGTAATTCACAAATATTTATCTGCCCTAATGATCCTCGAGCAGAAGTCTAACACTTAGTCTTACCTTGCTGCAAGAGGACTCTAATGCTGCTAAAGGTGCTGGTCTGACGTGACGGTTTGATGAAGATAGTTGAAGACAACTCCAGTATTGCCACCACCCCCAACAGTGATGCCAGTAGAGCTACCCACACTATAGGACCTAAGGGCAGCAGGAAACTCCAGGTATCCTCCTTAAAATCACTACGGCCAGCCATGAGTCTGCCGTAAATGATGTTGAGGGGGAGGGTAAAATCAACGGCCTCGGATCTTTGTGCTGTGATGCCGTATAACCCAAGACCGATATCCACTTCCTGTGGAAAGAAGGTAATTTGTCAGGGACGTATGCTGATATGCTTTAAACTTATGAAGTGAAATGGAAGGAAACCCCCTAATTTGGTTGGATAGTGGTGGAACGGCTAAAGGTATTAGATCTGATGAGCCTGCATCCCATTTTTTTTTTTTTAAGAGAACCAAAGCACATGATGTCTTCATGTGCTTCAAAAATTTCGTGAAAATTTAAGAGCTTGTTTACCCATTGCTACACAATCCTTTGACGAAGGCAGGCCGATCGTAAGCTTCATGAATCTCTCTTGTGATAGGACAAATAAATTATTTAAGATTTACCAATCTTGTACGTTATTAGAAACTATTTTACCACTTAGGCATCCCAAGCATTACATTTATACTCTCTAGTATTGTTTTGTTCAGTAATAGTAAAACGTAACTCTGATGGCAGCTGGATGAGAATAAAGGGGTAAAATGGATAAAAGGGAAGGGAAATTGCAGGCAGATTACAGTTTTTGTATTCCTACCCTAACTTTATCTTCCACCCTTTACACGGGGATCTAGAGGTGTTTTATGTACACCCCCCCCCCCCAGGATTAAATGAAACATGATTTTTTAGCTTCCTCTTGATGTCCTGATTCACATTTCGGATGTTAACAGGAAATAAATTCGGGCTCACTGGTGGATATTGAGCTTTGTTTGAAATAGCTGACAAAATAGACCAATATAAGAAAATTAATATGTTTATATCACACATTATCACCCATATAATCACTTCATATATACATAAAACAGCTAGTTATTATTGTATTTGGACTAAGGAAATGTTTCTTACACATTTTACATATCTTGTGTTTAAGCATGGTTGAAAATAAAACCCTTTTTTGAAAGAATAATAAAAAAATCCTGGTTCACTTCTGGATATTGAGCCATATGAGGTAACTGACTAAAGATAGTTTTATCTTATCCTATCTTATGTTATCTTCTCTTATTTATCCTATCTACGATGCCTTGTTCCACCAGGGAGTTCCCAGCTAGGGGGTAGGCCACAGCAGAAAGATCTCCACACTTCCCTCTCACTATTCGCCCTTTTTGCTAACTCCACACCCCTCACTTCCCCTGCCACTCTCACTCTAAAGATGAGAATGTAAGATTTATTTACATATCATGTATATGCAGTAATCAATAAATATGTACATTAAAAGTCTATTATTATTATTGTATCTTGGGTTTAGGAAATGTTTGTCTTACATTTTATTTTTATATCCATAAAATTAACTTGTAAGGCAAGAATGAAAATAAGGATTGAAAAAAAAAATAAATAAATAAATAAATGTTAAAAGCTAATATATTACATTGAATCATGTAGACACTGTTTTAACCCGCGTCGTCCCGGAGACGTGAATTAACGCGGTAACATTGCAAGGTCCCTAATTTGCACAATTTTCAATTTTCGCGAGTGATTTCGCGAGTGATTTTTGGCACGTATACACGGGACACCTTCCTCTATTCCTCTACAAGATGCCAAGCAGGAACAATGCCTTACACGGCATAACCTCTCCCCCCCCCCCTGCACGCCATTGTCTCGGCAATTCACCTGTTACCAGTGACCTGGCCAATAAAGACATTCAGGGCCAGAGTGATTCCCCAATCGATGACAATGTGGAGGACAAAGTTTACATAGCACTAGAGGAAGAAAGAGTCAGAAATGATGATCAGGTAATGTGGGAAAACAAAGGTCATGAATGGTGATGAGTTAGTGAGTGAAACAATGCTTATAATGTCTATATTACTGTTTGAAAACCAATATACTCTTGTACTACATATAAATTCGTACCAAGTAAATAAATACTGTTTATGAGTGGATAAAATAGTTACCATCCCATAGAACTCGTTTTCTTTGGTGCCAGCCTGTTAGAAAACCCAGTCAGATAAGGAAGTACTCGCACCTAAATCCGGTATTTTAAACCTCAGGTGAGCGATTTCTTTATGAATTTTCGATGTTTCTCACCAAAAGCGGATGTTTGAGCCAAAAAAAAAAAAAAAATCCAAAAACGTCGGGATGGGGCGGGTTAAACTTTATCTGTTTGTTTATTCACCATAAAAGTTAGTCACTATCAGATTCTTCCGAATCTGAATGAGATGGTTCAGCAATGAAAAGGTCATCATCATCATCATTTGATCCTTCCTCTGTGGCTTCGTCCAGAAATTCCTGAAGACTAGGTGGCAACATAGGCCCTTCTGACCACACTGGCTCAGTGAAGTCTCCAGAATTAACCCACACCTTCTGACCACACTGGCTCAATAAAGTCTCCAGAATTAACCCACCCATGTTCTTCTGTAGGAGCAGGTATTTCTGGCATAGTTATGTGAGCCTGTTTGAACTGAGCGACTCTGTAATTTGTACGTTTGATATGAGGAACCAGGGAAAATTTACACGGTGGCAGTTTAGCAAGATCCACTCTTGACGAAGCTTTGATAGTCGTGTTCTTGCCAACCATCTTCTTCAGCATCAACTCACCAACCGTATTCACATGCTTACTTCTGGGAAAGTCATACATGAAACAAACGAATTCCTCCAAGTCGTTGACAAGCTTGTCATCAATTTCCCAGCTGTTGCTCATCTTAGCAAAACAATATTGGTACCGTGGTCTCTTTTCTAACTTCTTCAGAGGACCAACATTTCCCTTTCCCTTAAAGGCACAGTTACAGTATTCACTTGCAAAGCAATAGAGACCAAGAAGGGATGTGCAGTATTTGGGTCTTAAGTCTTGAGCTATATCAGTGATATTAAGAAGTCTCTTGTTTACTCCACTGCCACTGTCAAGAAGACTTGTCAGTGGTTTCAGTTGTTCTGCATAATGCAACAGAATGAAAAAAAAATCACTGTCTGGGCTTGCTTATAGACCTCTTTCTGTGCATAAAGCAGATACAGACAACACGAGTGTTTGTTTCTTCTTGTGTTCACCTCAGACTTTGAAGTTCTTCTGCTTGTACAGTTTTTCCATCCAAGGATGTAAGTAGGAATTAAGCACCCTTAACAACAAGAATTACTTTTCTTCCCATTAACCGCGGGACTGTCTCAGGGCAACTCCACACACTAAGCATGAGTTGAATGAGTTGTGTCTTGTTTTCATCATTTTGCAGGAAGGTCTTGAAATCAGCAGGTTTTCTAATTTTAAATCCATCCAGAAGAATCTTGTCACTGCAGCCACGACGTACCATCTATTGGCTTTTGATGGAATCTTTCAAATACATATCTGTGGAGAACACAACATCTGGTTTGTAGGTTAAGCTGTCAAGTACTTTCAAGCATATATCCTTGAATGTTGATGGGACATCCTTCAGTGCATGAAATTGGGCATTACCATCCTCAATGAAAAGTGTCTCCCTAGCAGATGCAGAAGGTAAGCGAGTGTCAGCCATATCAGCAGTAAGGTAGTGAATAGGTGCTGCTTTATTTGTTTTTGCCATGAATCCATCTGGGGTACCGATGCAGTGTGGCACTGGTGTGATAGAATAAGTCATCAGGCCATCAGTATTTACAGGTTGGTTTAACATCTGTGATCCCCATTTTGTTTCAGTTATTCCACATACATCCACTTTCGCAACCTCAAGCACCTGGACAATCTCTCTCTCTTTCACCTCATCATTCGCTCCCCTTACATTCCAAGTTCCAATTACCATGTCCTTTGTCCGGTCCTTGGTCGTCATCGTTTGGTCAGTCCTTGTCCGAGGCTTATTGTTTGTTTTTTTAGTTAGTTGTTTTCTGGGGAGGGGCACTAACCCTCCGCC
The DNA here is from genome assembly GCF_032717465.1 of Coenobita brevimanus. NCBI lineage: Eukaryota > Metazoa > Arthropoda > Malacostraca > Decapoda > Coenobitidae > Coenobita > Coenobita brevimanus. The sequence goes on along the minus strand of NC_136993.1, from coordinate 8,040,003 downwards.
AACCCTTTTAATCGCCTTTTACGACAAGCAGGAATACTGGGGGAGTATTCTTGAAAAACCTCTCTACCCCCAGGGGGTATATATATATATATATATATATATATATATATATATATATATATATATATATATATATATATATATATTGTAGGTGTACAATATTGTTTTGCGTATGCGAGCGTCCTGGTGATGAAAAAGTTAAGAGAGGGATGTTCTTAACCCTTCCGGTATGAAAAATCTCCCTTTGTCTCAGCAAAATCGCCTAAGGATCGCTGAAAAAAACAAAAATTACATACATAAGTATTCGACTTAGAACACATCTTGGTTCCTTAACTTTGTATCTCGTTTCTGTGATGTTGCGATTGTGTTTACAGACGAAATCATCTTAAACATTTCAGTCCTAAGACGTCATGTTTTAATCTTGCATCTACAGTTTATACTCGTATCCGCTATTTTAGCATGCTTAGATGAACATCCTAATTGGGTGGAGTAGATGCACATGCAAATAACCCCTAATGAAATGAGGAACGCTTTCATTCAGTGATACCAATACAGTATGTCTGGGAAATTCTGCTGTCACACAATACTGTACACGCGTCTCTCATTTCCCTGCATATCTCTCGGAGAGAAGACGGTGAACTACAAGAGTCACGCTGCTTCTGTCTGCAGTTCTCTGAGTTCACGACGACATGAATTGGGGGCAACAAAAAAACAACAACAACTGATGCCGAAAAAAAGCCGCTGACAAAAAAGTGAAAATCGTGTTACCAGACTGAATGGACTAATTCGTATAAAACACTATCTCAGCACTAAGTTAGTGTTAACCTATGGATCATTCTAAGCCCTGCAGCACGAGAACGTCATGTATATTTTATCTTCCTATCTCCAGACGATTATTTAATATTTAAAAGAGACATTACGAAGTGTAAGAGCCTGTTGGAGTCCCTCCTGCTGTCCTCAAGAACTGTGCTTCTGTTCTTACACCCTGCCTAGGTAAACTCATTCACCTTTGTCTTTCAGCTTGTACCTTTCCTTCTTGCTGGAAATTTGCTCTCATTCAGCCAGTCCCAAAGAAGGGTGACCATTCCCAGCCCTCTAACTGTCGTCCAATTGCTTTAACATCTTGTGTCTCAAAAGTTGTCAAGTCTATTCTTAATAGAAAAATTTTAAAGCATCTTTCCTATCACAACCTTCTTTCTGATCGTCAGTATGGGTTCCGTCAAGGACGCTCCACTGACGATCTTTTCACCTTCCTTTCAGACTCCTGGTCATCCTCCTTTCGGGACTTTGGTGAAAGCTTTGCCATTGCATTTGACATCTCTAAGGCTTTCGATCAAGTCTGGCATAAATCTTTAGTTTCCAAACTGCCCTCTTACGGTTTCTATCCTTCTATCTGTGCCTTCATCTATAGCATCCTTTCTGGTCATTCTATAGCTGCTGTTGTAGACGGTCTTCGTTCTTCTCCTAGATCTATCGACAGTGGTGTTCCTCAGGGCTCTGTCCTATCACCAACTTTCTTCCTTTTATTCATCAGTGATCTTCTAAGCTGTACATCAAACCCTATCCACTCGTACGCTGATGATTCCACCCTTCACCTTTCCATTCGGTTTCTGCAACGTCCATCTCAGCAGTTACTTCAACAAACAAGGGATGGGGCTATGGCACACCTAATGTCTGACTTGGCTCGTATCTCTGACTGGGGTAAAAATAATCTTGTTGTTGTTAATACATCAAAGACTCAGTTTTCACACCTATCAACCCATCAAAATCTTCCACAGGAGTACCCACTAAAGTTTAATAACATCCAGCTCAATCCTGCATCATCCTTGCACATGCTTAGAAAGATCATATTGCATCTCTTGTAAAATCTGCCTCCAAGAGATTAGATGTGCTGAGCTGACTCCGTACCTTCTTTAGCCCTGCACAATTGTTGACTCTATACAGCGATTTTATCCACCCCTGTGTGGAGTCCAACTCTCATGTTCGGGGAGGCACCCTACATACGGCTCTTCTCAATAGGGTGGAGTCAAAGGCTTTTCGTCTCAACTCTCCTCTTACTGGCTCCCTTCAACCTCTGTCTCTTCGCTGCACTGTTGCATCTTTATCTCTTTTCTATCGCTACTTCAATGGTCACTGCTCCTCTGAACTGTCTGCTTGCATCCCTCCACCTCTATGACGAGTGCGTAGCACCCGTCTAGCAACAAACTCTCATATCTTTTCTGTCCAGCTCTCTAATGCAAGAGTAAACCGTTACTCTCAGTCTTTCATTTATGCAACAGGTCAACTCTGGAACTGTCTCCCTTTGTCTGTATTTCCCACTTCCTATGTTCTCCAGTCTTTCAATCGCAGTGTGTCCAGGCATCTCGAAACGAACTGATCTTGAATTTGGCTCTTTTTTTTTTTTTTCATGGAAGGAACTGTTTGAGGGCTCAGCCTTTGATTCCTTCTTCCTCGCATAAAAAAATAAGTCTAGGTTTCGTGTATCCCTTGACATCGAGGGTGCTCACCTTTGCGTGCTATAAAATGTTGCACAATGGCAAGAATAAATATTAAAGTACAAGTCAACGCAGCGAAAGAGTTAAAAGAACTGAAACGTGTTAGCCCCTTCACCATAATTGTTTTTTTATATTTTCCCTGTTTCTGGCAGACTATTTCACCCATTTTAAGAAAGCATTCTCTTATTCTAGGGGTTACTGAAACCTGTATTTAATCCCTGAAAGTCAAAATGTCCGTTGTAAGCTTAACAATCAAAGCAGGTGGCAAGAGCAATAAGTTATATAGTATGTTCCACGCAGAACATTGTCTCACAGATGAACTCTTGCTACAGGATAGAAACTCGATTTTGTTCCTGGGAATATATTGTACGTATCCGGCTGACGTCTGGTGTACTGGTTTAATCCTGCAGGTGAAATTGATGCACTAATATGGGTTCATGCATAACATTTCATTTAGATGAAGGGGAATTTCATTGACCCAGTAAGTTATCTGAGACGGTTTTGTCGCCTTGGGCTACTGGAATTTGTCTCATTTGAAAGAAATATAAGTCGTCTTGTCGTAGCACACGGATAATTCCGTAATTCGTCGGAAGAGGGCAAAAGAATTTAACTCAACGTCTTCGAATATTCTCTGTAGCAACGGGCCTTAACAATAAGGTTGAAAATCCATTTACCGATATACTAGGCAACAACAGTTTGTGCTGTACAGAAGAATTTTTATCTCCCTACGTTTCAGTAATTATTTTTACACATACTTACCTCTGTCATTACCATTCGCATCATTCCCGTCCAGGAACCATTCATCAGCTTTATTCCCCAGGCACCATCAGGCGGCGCGACGTAGTCATACCTGAAACATGAATTTTTTCATTTCCTAATCTAAGTCTTAGCTGATCCATCATTTGGGGTAAAAGTTCAATCAACTTATTTAAGACGTTTACGACGAATGTAAGAAATTGTTGGCCCCAGAATGATACTATGTGAGCAATAAGCCTAACTTCCTCTCCAACTTCAAACTCTTATGGGCCACATACAGTTGTAAAGCCAGAATCCATTTTATTATTGTTAAATATTTATAAAGTACTTAACGTTTTCCTGAGTTAATCAAACAAGAAGAAACACTCAGAGTGTGCAATGTGTACTCCAACCATCTGGTCTGTCGAATGTCTTTTACAAACAGCCTTTGACCTATAGCTCTGGAAATGGAATTACTTCATTACAACCCCTCCCGTAACCTTTCCACCAAGTCTGGTTCAGATTGGATCAGCGCTATTCCTTGCTGCCTTTGCCGTTGCCTTTTGTCCTTGACCATTGGCTGATTGATCTCAAAATACAATCTCTTTTCCATTGCCTTATCCTGAATCCGTCCACAAATAGTGATGTATATCGGAAGAAATCTGTCTAACTTGACTTAGCCTTATGTCTCTGACCTTTGACCTATCGTACTAAAAAATCCACTCCTTAGATTCGTCTAACTACTTCCATAAAGTTTGGTCCAGCTCTCATAAAAATTGTTTTAGTTACTTGAAAATTTGACCTCCCCCTGTGATTATGACACTGGAACAAGTTTAGTGTAAATCGGATAAGAACTATTGAACGCCATATTGTTAGTTCAATCTTTATCCTAACCCTAATGACCTTGACCTTTGACGTGTTGTTAACTAACAGGAAAAGTCAGCCATACTGCTTCCCCCCAATCCTTCCACCAGGATTGGTTAAAATAAACAATTATTTCACACACACACACACACACACACACACACACACACACACACACACACACACACACACACACACACACACACACACACACACACACACGCACACACACGGCTGTCTAATCATAGGGGTTCCCAGTATATCACTGTCACTGTTGGTAGCCGACATAGCGGCAGATATTGCGTTAATCGAACCAAAAAAAAAAAAAAAGGGGGGCAGTGCCAAGGCACAGCAAACCCGCGTCCGGCAGTCATTTTAGTGCTGACGTATCAACACAACAGGATATCTAGTCGAAGATGTCATATATCAAATTTGGAGTAAATCGGGTGAAAAATGACGATTTTATGCCCATTTGAAATTTTAGGCCTGACCCACCTTACATTGACCCCCATACCGCTAACTGGGAGTTGACCTCCTTGATGTATATAATGAGGGACGTTATAGGATGCAGATTTGAAAGATGCATCTTTAGGTTTTGGTTTCATGTCGATATGACGAACTTGAAGGGAGTTATGGCGAAAAAAACGATTATTAAAATTTTTTTGGGCCTATAGCCTGGGCCTGGGCCCCAAAATTATTTATGTGATCAGAAGGTCATAGCCCATCATCCCTGTAATTTTAGCCAAAATCGCACCTGTAGTTTTCGTGTAAGGTTGAGAGCAGACAGACTGAAAAACAAACTGACAAACCGAGTGAAAGCAACACCCGTCCTCGAATAATAATGGGAGGCGTGAGGCGCGCACTAGCTGTGGGTCAAGGATCTGTGGGACTGGTGGTGTGAGACAGCGCCTTGGACTGGTGGTATAAGATAGTGTTCAACATGCTACATGCCCGGTAATTGGCTGTCATTGGCCTACAAGGTACAGACGTCGGAATAAGTTCGTTTCCTTTTCCGTGGACTAAGGTGTTTGTATCACTGCACGGTGGAGAGCTATCCTTTCCTACTCCTCTCCTCATACTCCCACCCAAACCCCCCAGTTTCCTCCACGACCCCATAACCTCACCTGGTTCCCTTCATACTCTCGCTCACCGCCAGCTAGGGGTTACTGTACTGGACCTCTCTTATTACGTGTAGTCCGAACAACTAATAGAGGAATAGTGCAGTACATATCGTAAACCAAGATTGGAAAAGGTTTACTACATCGTGAGAGAGAGAGAGAGAGAGAGAGAGAGAGAGAGAGAGAGAGAGAGAGAGAGAGAGAGAGAGAGAGAGAAAATAAATCTGCTGTGATTAAATATTGCGGTAGTAGACACCTCTCTTACACACACACACACACACACACACACACACACACACACACACACACACACACACACACACACACCACATAACTAGAGCGTATACTGGTGATCTATGAAGTACGACCACTGGGATATCGCACCTTATCAGTTACGGTAACGTCATTTATTTCCGTTGGTTAGGTCATGGTGTGGATGTGGGTGAAACTGTTGCACAAAACCCCAGAGTGGGTCCTTATCTGTTCCTCACACCTACGGGCATAATTATATGCCTCGTATCATCACCAGCCAGGGTCTCGCACAGGCACCCTCCTGCTCGCTCCTCTACTTTTCGCTAAACAGACCGTGTGTAATGTTGCCAATGGCGCTCAATTACCGCTAGATCTAGAAATAATTATTCGAACCAACAGAAAATATGACATTGGGTGAAATGAATGCTAGCTATTTTCTCGGGAATTAAGCCTTCTTATTCTATATTGTAGGGGGTGCATCCATTTGTCTATACAGATTACTGCCTTTATCGCTATATAACAATAATCTAGTGATTTGAGGACTAATCTAACTGACTATTGTGTGTATGTATTGGTAACGCTGACTCTTTCAACAGCTGATGCCATCCCCCAAGCCCGAATCTCTATATCCATGTCACTCCTCCCACCTCTGTCAGAGTAATCAATAACTCCCCAGTATATAAGATAAACGATACGACTCCGTGGGATAAGACATGCCGTTCTCGCGAACTGTAGAACTGCTGTGACCATTGTGATATCGAAGTCTCCGCGCCAGAAATTGCTATTGTAATAGCCTATACACACTGTGTGTATATAAATATATGAGAGAGAGGGAGGGAAGGGAATGTATTAATTTAAACTATTCGACAGAAACTGTGCATATAAGGATGACTACAATGTTACATACTGATTTATTTACCACTGAAACACGAAAGCTTCATACCGAAGCATTGTCCAGGGAGTAGAATTATCTCTCTCATAAAGATACCGAACCAACCCGCATTAAGTTGAGAATCCCTATCGTAGTTATTAAGGCTCAGGCTCGGCAACATGGCAAAGTTGCTCTCCGGGAGCAAATAGTTGGACTGAAGCGTTTGGGACTGAAGCGTTTGGGAAACGAGATGTGTGGGACACGACGGTCGAAAGAAATGTTTATGATATTGTTTATTCCATTATTAGTTGTTCGGAGTACGAGTAATTAGACAGGTGCAAGAAGTACTGTAACCCCCCCTCCCCCCCGCTGGCTGTGAGCGAGAGTATGGAGGGTACCTGGTGGTGTTATGGGGAACGAGAGAAAAGTGGGGGATTTGGGTGGGAGTATGGGACGATGATGAAGGGAGTAGGAGGGGATAGCTCTCCACCGTGCACTGATACAAACACAGTCCACGGAGAAGGAAACGAACTTATTCCGACGTCCGTACACTAGGCCATGCGTAATTGCCCACCGAATGGACGTGAGCACTGGATCTTAGACCGGCATGCAGCCAAGACACAGCTCACACCACACTGCAATGCTGTAAGGGAAAGAATGTGTGTTAGCTGTATCGGATTTTCAATCCTTTTACCGGCAGCAATTTTGGTACCTCTCAACTTCCCGAGACAATGGAAGGGTTTGGGGAAGCAGTGGTAGGTAAACTCAGTTTTGTCCACCTTGGCACTAAGCACGGTATGCAACTAAGTGCCTCATATTTGAAAACAAAGGATCAAATGTCAAGATCACAAGGTAAGGTCAGCTTTATCGGTTCTGATCTGACTAATTTGTAAGGTGGCAAGGGTAATGCAAGAGCGAAGAGACTGAGTATTGAGAACAGAGTCAAAGGTCAAGGTCACAGTGGAGAATCTAATTTTGGCCAGTGTGTGTCTTTCTGTGAACAAAAATGATAACAGAAGTGGTCTGATTTGGACCAAATTTAGTTGAATGATTGAGGGTCAGCCAGTGAGTGACAACTTATTTTCGAGAACAGCAGGTCAACAGTGTCAAAAAACAAGTTCAATTAAAATCTTTTATCTGATTAAAATATAATTTGCTGAAACCATTTAAGTTAAGCTACGGACAAATAGATATTGTCATGAATTATGTACACATAGCACAAGACACAAGACACTAGAAAACGAGAAGAAACTTTTAAAATTTTCCCATAATGTTGCATTAATAATTTTGCGTTAAAATGTTTTCCAGTGACTTTATTGGTTTGTTTGTTGACCTTAATGTGCAGCTTCTGCTTGTCATTAATTGAGATATATACATTGAATTAAGTAACAAACTTATGTGCCATTAATAAAGAAACCAGTAGAGAAAGTAGTTAATGAAAATGAAACTGTGTAAAGATGGATGACAGTAGAACTGAGTGTTCAATGGACAATGTGCGTGAGGGAAGATGTTGGAAGGGCACAAGTCAAGAGTGAAAGCAGTGGAATGAGATACCGGTACAAAAACACACACTGGCAGATGAAAAAGATGTATTTCCAAACAGTTTCGGCGACAGCTGTCGCCCTCTTTGTTTTCCAGTGTGGGTTTTTGTGTCCTATTTCGTGGTCACGATAGTGTGACTCTTCAGCCGTCAGTGGAAATGAGTTGCTTGAGAGGAGCATGTGCAGTTACATGAAGAGACAGACTGACAAATGAGGAAGTGAAGGAGCATTGTGGTGTCGATGTGGATGTGACAGAAAATGTTAGGAGGAATATATTGAGGCGGTTTGGCCATATGGCGGGGATGGAGAGCGAGAAACTAACGAGGAGAGTGTATGTGAATGCGGTGGAGGGGGGGAGAGGGAGGGGAAGGCAGAGGATGACATAGAGCGATGGAGTGGAGAGGTATATGAGAGAGGGGTGTGTGAGTTGGGAGGAGGGCAGTGAAATGCCGAGGGACAGGACAACATAGAGGCGATTGCTTGTGGCCACCCCTTACGGGATTAGGACGTCTGGCAATAGATAGATAAATGCAGAGATTAATGCACGGAAATATCCCTGTGAAGGAGCCTCTGTGGTACAGTGGTAGAGTGTGCGTTTTCATACAGGGAGAACGAAGGTTCTCGCCCTGCCAGGGTAATAAACTTTGGGAGTGTTCATCCGGCCACGTACTGCTTTGGCGGACATAAGGGGTGCGGTGGATGAGCCAGTGTCGCACATTATAAAGTATGCTTGTATCTAGTCGGCTTGCGTGGCCGATTACACTGGGTTCACAGACTACACACACAAACAAAGCCACTCCAACATTACAATCACACTTACAAGCACGTCTCACCCTACATACAATCTCTGCCAGACAGCCTAAGCCATTTGGTAGAGATACATAGGCTGTATCGTCCCCACTTCGGTCGAGATAGGCTGGTTCTGCAGTGGATACTCAACCGGCTGATGATATATATATATATATATATATATATATATATATATATATATATATATATATATATATATATATATATATATATATATATATATATATATATGTATGCTGATATCCACAGGAAAAGGAAACACGATATATCCCAAGCGCTTTCATGTATTCACATCTCTTCTCTGAAGATGTGAATATACGAAAACGCTCGTGATATTCCGTGTTTCCTTTACCTTGTGGATATCAGCATATCTAGGAATCACGTGTTATTAAGTGATTTAATTGTGTATATATATATATATATATATATATATATATATATATATATATATATATATATATATATATATATATATATATATATATATATATGGGTGGTTCTAAATAATGAAAGTTTGAAATGTTTTGCTCCTAACCTTTATTTTTTGTTCGTATGTATGAGAAAACCATTTGGGGAAGATTTTAAATCATTCTGACTAGATTTAGAGGTCTGACACATAGTTTGTAATTTTTCTCATATTGCTTGCGTAAGAAATTCAAGTTGATGTTTCCTGGTAACTGACAACCACGCATTACTGAAACCATACTGTGGTATGGTAATACATACTGTATCACCATACCACACATGAGTTAGGCATAACAGTCGCTACCCAGACACTTAAGGGAGAGGTTGTAAGGGAGTACAGTACCTTGTGATTGATTGCTTTTGGATTTTTTTTTCCTTGCTTATAGTGTACAAATTACTTACATGTGAATGCTCAAAGCATGAGGGCATTATAGGACACATTATGTAAATATTGAGTTTGTTTTGCTGAATGATTACTTCTTATTATCTTTATTCGTATTTGGAATTGATTATACTTTGATTTGTTTCCTTTCTTTCATAGTCAATTATACATGTTTATTTATTTCAGAATACTTACTGAAAATTATTGAAGTCCATCAGTGATTGGCCATGACAGCTAGATCTAAGGACTACCTGTGCAAACCGGAGATAGAACTGAAGGAGCAAAGCTACCTTCTAAGGTAGCTTCACATTAAAGAGGGTAAGAGAATAAGGGAAAGTGTCATTACAGTAATCACACGTGTAAAAGACTTTGGGGAGAAAGCTGGATTTCCAATTATCCGCAAAGATAATGCAATGACTAAGATAGTGAAGTTGTACAAGAAGCATCAGAGTATAAAGAAAGGGAAAAACAGAAGATCAGCCTCACAGATACAAACTGAGAAGGACTTTCAGACAGAAATGCCAAACTTATTTGACATAGCCACCACTGATGCCCTCACAATAATGACAAAGGAAGAAGACCGAGAATTCCTAATGGCTCAACGAGAACCAGGCCATAGAAGAACAATGCAGCCAACTGATAGGAAGCAGGCTGGAAAAGAAAACCGATCATTCATGAGGAAGATTATGGAAGAAGAAGAGAAAAGGCAATAGGAGAAGGAAACTGCGGGTACAGCAGCTTCAAGCATGGTGCAGTTGGAGTCATCTTCCAGCAGTAGCACTGATGAATCTGCAAATGAAGAGGAAGGTTCTGCTGATGCTGCTGTAGGAAGTATAGGTTCAAAGGTCGCAGGGACAGAAAACATCTCCATCTCTTTCAGAGGCTCTTGACAGAACGAAAATATCAGACAAGGCTGCTACTATTGTTTTAACAGAAACAATGCACTCAATAGGCCAACAGCCTGAAGAATTTAACATTAACCCATCATCTACTCAATGCATGCGTCAGAAACACAGGAAATTTGCAGAAACACTGAAGGCTGGTTTTCATGCTGATGTCCCACTTAATGTGCACCGGGTTGGAAAGCTCCTCAGTGATTTAACAACCAGGCAACATATTGACCATCTACCTATTTTAGTTACTCCTAATGGGGTTTCCCAGCTCCTGGAGGTTGTCAAGTCAGAAAATGGGACAGGCTCAGAACAAGCCAAGGCAGTAGTAGCTGCTCCAAACGAAAGGGATTTTAAAGAAAAGGTTATAGGATTGTCATCTGATACCACTGCAGCTAACACTGGACGAAATTCACGTGCATGTATCTCATCGAACAGGGGCTTCAGAAAAACCTTTTGTATTTGGCATGCCACCACCATATAATGGAACTTCTTTCTGAAACGGCATTTACTGTACTTATCAATACTAGCAAAAGGGCCAGATGTCTTGCTTCATAAGAGGTTTCAAAATCAGTGGGAGTCCATCGACAAAAATTCTTATGTGACAGTAGCTGATTACAAGGAGGCGGCTGATATCATCATTCACCCTGCACTGGTGGCGTGGGCTAAGAAGTCATTGGTAGAGTGACAAGCCATCCGTGATAACCATTAGGAATTCGTAGAGCTATCATTGATTTTCTTGGGAGTCGGTCCACCACGTGGTATTCACTTTATGGCACATGGTCCTGTGCATCATACAAGGTGGATGTCCAAAGCTATATACTCACTCAAGATCTGGTTATTTCATTGTCAGTTTAAGCTAACAGCCAGGGAAAAGAATGGCCTTTATCATATGCATGTCTTTCAGTTAAGTTATACCTCAGAGCATGGATTGAAGATCCCTTGCCTGCATCAGCACCAAACAATGACCTCAACCTTTTGGAAGCCCGTCACATCTATGCCAGTGTCAACACTACATTATCAAAAGCTGTTCCACCCAAGCTTTCATCACACCTGTGGTACCTGTCAGAGGAGCTGGAGGTGCTTGCATTTTTTTATCTCTCATTGTCCTCACCCACAAAGATGCTTATGGCAAGAGCAATACGGGAATGCAAGAGGACAGCAGTTGCCCCTAAGCGACAGGCAATCAATCCAGCAACTGTTAAGCAGCTTCATCTCTCTGATTTTGTGACAAAAGGTTTCTATCTTTCTTTGAAAAGCTTCATCTCTCAACTGACTTCCTAAACCAGAATCCAGACACTTGGGTAGCTAGAAAGGATTATAGATAGGCTCTTAAGGTTGTCAAAAGCCTTGCTCTTACAAATGACCGTTCAGACCAAGGAGTTGCTCTCACTGAAGAGTATAATCGTCTACTGACACGTGACGAACAGCAAACCCAGTTTCTGCTCAGTGAGTGATAGAACATCATAAAATGTTTCCTAATGCCAGAAAATCAATGCTTATCTGGCAACAATGAGTGGTTTCCAACCATGATAATCTAGTCTTTGAACGGCTAGTACTCCCTTATTAACCCCATAACTGTGGGCTTGTTTTGCTTTTTCTTGCGGCTCCCGCGGGCATATTCGCTCTCTGACAGACTGTCTAAAAATATTTGCCAAAAATCAGTTATTAGTCCTAGAATATTAAAATCACATACCCTTATGGCACATACCTTCAGCTTTCTCCTGGGGTGTTTGTTGAGCCTTTGTCGGGTACCGTAGGACTTGTGGAGACCTCTGAAATTGGGTAACGAAGTCTCCACTTTACACTTCCTGACAACCCGTAATATGATTACCACAGCCTGATATTATCACTAGAAACACTATTCTATGATTCACAAATAGTTTGGAATCCATACTCAAAAAAAAAAAAACTTGTGAAAGCAATGAAAATTACGAGGGCGTATGACCTTCCCACTTGACATCGTTCGCCGCTGGTGTTCTGTCATTTTATTATTCATAAAAACACTCAGTTTATATTTCTATTACTATATAATACTTATATATATCTACAGTCTTTATCCATAAGTTTCCTTCAGTAATAGTAGTTTATTGTCACTGTAGGGATTAAATTTCTCTTTCAGTAAAATGCGTAGCATTCACTTTCTCGTCCTGTATACTAACATTGAGAGTTAATGTCACTTTCACCTTCACTCTCATAACTCATAGTATTCATACATGCCAGAGTGAAATTTTCACTTTCATTACTCCTAGTATATATACTCGTATTCTTATAATACTACTCATTTACATTTCTATTTACGTTCTCTATTTTATTTACATTATTTACATTTCTATTTTATTTACACTGTGTTATGCACTGTCACTTGAAGTAACTTATAAAACTATTTTCCACTGTTCACTTATATTTACATTCATTGCTTTCACTTGCTGTTTGCACATTATTTACACATTATTTACAATTCCACTTGCACTGTTTTACTCACCAGAAAGATCGTAGTCACTCTCTATCAGTTGTACCCTTTACCTCTTTCCACACGAGGCTTAGTAGGGGGTAGAGGTCACAGGGCCCTTTGCACGGGGCTAAAAAGCGGCGGAAGTTACTAGGAGCGAATCTGACGTACTTTCACCTTGAAAGACGACAGTAAACTGATACTGATGGGCCGGGGTGGTCTACCTAGGGAGAATGCATTACTGCCAACGTCAGCCTCGTGAGAGCTTCTAATATATAGCTATGAAATGATTGGCAGGAAATGTAGACAATACATTATAAATTAGGTAGTTCCAGGTGACTCTAAATATCACTTAGGCTTCTCCCTTCCCTCATATATATTTTTATTACGAGAATAGATTATACGGCATATTTCAAGGGGAAATAAACAGCGAAAATTAGCGAAAGAGTGCACGTGAGGTGTTGTCAGGTGATAATTAGCCAATTCCAGGTGTATGGCACTATCACTTACGTTATTTCTTTTTGGTATATATTATTTGGTATAAGAATAGGGCATAGGGCTTATTTCAATGGATGAAATCAGTGGAAAATTCCAGGGAAGATTTACTTACCGTGGAATACAGTGTGGTGGCCTGCAATAATTAGGTAGTTCCAGGTGAATGTAAATATCACTTAGGCTTCTCCCTTCCTTTCTTATATATATTTTTATTACGAGAATAGATTATACGGCATATTTCAAGGGGAAATAAACAGCAAAAATTAGCAAACGAGTGCACGTGAGGTGTTGTCAGGTGATAATTAGCCAATTCCAGGTGTATGGCACTCTCACTTACCTTACTTCTTTTTGGTATATATTATTTGGTATAAGAATAGGGCATAAGGCTTATTTCAATGGATGAAATCGGTGGAAAATTCCAGGGAAGATTTACGTAGCGTAGCATGGCCGGGCAGGCAAGAGGAGAGGGTAATGGAGGGGAGGTAGGGAGAGGAGTCAAGAACGGGGAGAAATGGCTAAATTGTCAACAATGGATGGGAGTACAGATGAGATTAGGAGTGCTGACTAGTGTTGGACATTGGCAGTACTGACAGATGATACAAGCCACCACTTGAAAGCCCGGGCGAATTCAAAATAACACAGAATCGCAAAAGTGACACCCCGCGGTATGATCCCTTGCTTCCAAGCGTCACGAAAGTGGCGCCCCGCGGTTAAGGGGTTAAGGGAGGGGGACCTGAGTGCTTTCATTTTAAGCCACTTGAAGTTCACTTACTTTTTTTTAAGAAATTATCCAAAATTGCAATAAATATAACTTTAACCCTTATCCGCTGGGACGTTTATGCACGACAGGATTGAGGGCGCGGAGGGCTGCCGGTTGCCTTGCTATACCGCACTCACCTTCCCGCCACTGTTTGATTACACTACCGTTTTCTGTGATACCTACAGGGTAGGTAGGACCCCCAGGTACCCTGCGGTTGTGCTGTTCAGTTTGTACTCGGCAGTGGTAGTGAGAGGAGCCACGTCATCTTCCTTGACATCGTCCGATTCTGTCCCGCCGCATGAAGGGCCGATTGCCTCATCAATCCCCGCGAAAGTTCCACCCTTATTGCCAGGTAAAGGGCTTAGTGATAGTGCCATAGGACGTGCCCTTGACGATACTGTCTCTCGTATACTTAGCACGAGTACGTCCTCTGAGGAGAAAAAAAAAAACTACCACGTGGAGAGTGAGCTCTCTCGCCTTCCAACCCCTACTCATTCTCCGACGCCAGAGAGGGCTCTCCGACTTCTCCAGGAGGAACGGACAGTCTACGAGAGTGATGATTTCGGCGATGAGGAGGTGCAAGATGACCCAGGACATCAAGAAAGTGACGTGGACCTGGCGGTCATCTGTGGAAAAAAACGCCGCAGAGCCGTTTCCCCCACACTCTCGCCGCCTGCTTGCGCTCCCCCACACCTCAGCCTACCACTTCAAGGGCAGATTCTCCACAATCAGGCCCTTCGGGAGTGGTATGAGTACTGAGCAGGTGTGTGGGGAAGTGTAAATAGTGTACAGCAGTGCAGAAGTTTGTGTATTTTCATAAATGAGTGAAATGTGTGATTTTGTAAGTGAATTATAGAAAGTGCTAAGATATAAGTCTTTTATAAGTTCTACAAGTGCATATAAGTGATTTATAGTAAGTGCAATACAGGAGTTGATACTGTTTATTGGATATTGGTTAGAAAATTATTGGATATACCTTGAGTTTGCCTACATGTTACCTGAAAGAAAACCACTTGTGAGCGGGCCACAATGAACAATACCTGCTTCGGTATACCTAAATTATTTCACTCAATACTCGGGGGGATTGTGCCAGATATGAGCATCAGTGTATCTGTGATTTGAAGTACAAATAATGTTAGTTGTGTGAAACATTTATATGATTTTCACTATAACCCTGAATAGTACAAGGCAGTCTGATTTACAGTACAAATAATTACCTCATACTCTACGATAATGCGTGAAAGAGCAACAGCACTTACTTGTCAAAGGGAAATTACCCGTAATCGTGATGTAAAGTGCATTTCTAAGTGTCTTAGTAAAGGAGAAATATGATTATTTACGAAAGTGAGTACAGAAAAACGATGAGATATTTCTTTTCCCACACACCTACGGGGCTTAGTGGCATGGTGGTGTGGGCGGTAAATCCTTGGGTGAGCCACATGAACCGGGTTATGACTCATTTTCACGGTGGTGAGTAAGGAGGAGTAGAAAAAACGAGTGGAATATTCCGCATTCCAAAGACGCTCGGGCAGTGTTACAATCACCACTCCAATCAGTGGTGCCAACGCTAGCCGGCTGGATCAATGCCTTGGCCAGTGGCCTGTGCTCGGAGCCTCGCGCCAAAACGTGAAAAACCACTCGTCTTCAACTCAGACTTACTCATCGACGTGACCACCTAGAGACCTCGGGATACCATCATTGGAAAGAGGAAGAGTTGCTGAGTCTTATGAACTTTCATTTGAATCTCTAGGTATTATAGTTTGTAAGATATGAGGGTTTGAAGTAAGGGTATTTTTCCCAAAATCTCGGAAATCGCCCGTAGGGAGGAGTGAGCCGCAGTGGTTTACACCCCGGCGGCTAAGGGTTAAGATCACGTTGTAACCCTTAAAATTAGATGTATCAAAAAATGTATCTATATATATATTTTTTTTTTCATGGAGAACTTTTAGCTCAATAGGACAAAATCTAGAGATCAGGAGTAGAATAGTTTGAATTTTTTTTTTTTCCCTATATACTAATAACCACTCTAATATATATATATATATATATATATATATATATATATATATATATATATATATATATATATATATATATATATATATATGGAGCCTCTGTGATACAATGGTAAAGTGTGCATTTTCGTACATGGGAGAACGAGGGTTCGCATCCCGCCGGAGCAATAAACTCTGAGAGTGTTCCCCCGGCCACATACTGCTTTGGCGGACATAAGAGGTGCTGTGGTTGAACCAGTGTTGCATACTACGAAGTATGCATGCACCTAGTCAGCTTGCGTGGGTCAATTACACTTGGTTCACAGACTACACACACATCCAAAGTCACTCCAACATTACAATCACACATACAATAACTTCTCACCCTACATATAATCTCTGCCAGAGAGCCAAAGCCACTTGGTAGAGATTCATTGGCTGTATCATCCCAGCTTCGGTTGGGATAGGCCAATCCTGCATTGGACACTCAAAGGGATGATGGTCATCATCTAGATATATATATATATGTCTATATATATATATATATATATATATATATATATATATATTTTTGCTAGACGCCTTAATCTCTCACACGGGTTGGCCACAAACACATCGCCTTCACGTCACCCTGTCCTCCGCCATTTCTCTGCCCCGCTCCCAATTCCCACCCCACTCTCTCATATACCTGCCGGGAGTGGTAGCGCGCTCCTGTAACCTAGCGGGGCTATATGATCCAATACAGGGTCTAGCTCTGGGGAACATCATTTCTCCAGTTCTCTCATATACCTCTCCACTCCATCCCTCCATATCATCCTTGGCCTTCCCCTCCCTCTCTCCCCATCCACCTCATTCACACTCTCCTCGTCAGTCTCTCACTCTCCATCCTCTCCACATAGCCAAACCACCTCAGTATGTTTCTCCTAATGCTTCCTATCACATCCACATCCACACCACAAAGCTACTTCACATCCTCATTGGTCAGTCTGTCTCTCCATGTAACTCCACAGGCTCCTCTCAAATAACTCATTTCCACTGCCCTCACTCTTGACTTGTGTCCCTCCAACAACGTCCAAGCTTCACTTTCCTATGTCAGAGTTGGTATTACAATACTGTCATGTAATAACTTTTTCATTTCCATGCTCACATCCCTATTTCTTATCACTGTCTTCAAGGAATCAGCAACCTTTCTTCCTTTTTGTACTCTTTCAAGCACTTCACCCTCCAAACTTCCATCCTTACTCATCACACTACCCAAGTACTTAAACATACTCACATTTTCCATTTCCTCATCATCCAATCTCACTCTACATTCACTGACTTCACCTCTCTCGAGGACCATAACTTTACTTTTCCCAACATTCACCTTTAAATTCCGTTTCTTACACACTTTCCCAAACTAATCCACCAAGCATTGCAGCTCCCCTTCGTCTTCACTTAACAACACAGTGTCATCTGCAAAGAACAGCGAAGGGAGTTTCCAAACACTGCTCTCTCTCATTAGGGCCACTCCATCATCCACTGCCCTACTTTGTATCTCTTTTATAACCCCATCCATATACAGATTGAACAACCATGGAGACATGACACATCCCTGTTTGAGTCCAATCTTCAAATAGAAAAACTCACTCACTTCACTATCCACACGTACTTCAGCCTTAGCACACTCATACATACTCTTCACGACATTCAACAACTTCCCATCTACTCCATATATTCTTAATACTTTCCACAATCCTTGTCTATCCACCCTCTCATATGCTTTCCCCAAATCCATGAATGCCGCATACAACTTCTTTCCCTTCTCTAGGCACTTTTCCACTCAAGATCTAAGAATGAATATCTGATCTACACAACCTCTTCCCTTCCTAAAGCCTCCCTGTTCTTTTCCAACTAATTCCTGTTATTTCCCTAACTTTGTCAATAAGTATCCTACCGTATACTTTGCCTATTACACTAAGACAAATGTCTGTATGATTACCACATACTTGCTTTTTGTAGAAGGGAATAATTATACCTGATTTCTAATCATCCAGGGTTCTACCTTCCTCCCAGGCCAATCTGCACATCTTCCACTACTATCTCTCCTTCATGCTTCAGCATTTCACCACACACTCCATCAGTTCCTGGGGCTTTCCCCATTTTTATTTTCTTCATTGCTCATACAACTTCTATCCTACTGATTTCTTCCTGTCTTCTCACCTCCATCCTTCTTCCAGGCAATCCCAAGCCACTTATATTTGCATGACTTTCATTCTCGATGTTCAACAATTCATTAAAGTGTTCTCTCCATCTGCTCACTTTTTCTCTCTTCTCAACTAGTAATTTACCGTTTTTATCTTTCACTCCCCTACTAACTTCATTACCACCCTGTCTGACTCTCTACACCTCTTTCCAGAACATTTTCTTACATTCCCTCCTGGCTCTCTTCTTACTCTCTCTTACTAATCTTTTCACCTCTCTCTTCCTTTCTACATATAACTCTGTCTTCCGTCTCTCAACTTCTTCCACGCCCCTATTTCTCATCCAGTCATTATATGCATTCTTCTTTTGTGCCACAGCCTGTCTCACTTCTTCATTCACCATGTTGTTCCTTGCACCCCCATATACATATATACATCTATCTATCTATATACCTAGGCTGCTTTCCCCAAGGAAAGGGAGGTAGCCGAGACAGGACGACACACTCCCCATTTACTCATCCATTCAAACACATTCATTCGCATCTTAGCCCCAAAGTGAGAACGGATAGATCCTCACCGCACCACACCGCACAAGGGTCAACTGCGCAATGCAATCAGTGACATCCGCAGCAGGGTCCGACAGCAGATATATATATATATATATATATATATATATATATATACCTAGTGCGAGCACTGAAGTTACATTTCCCAAGGATGTAATATGCATAATTATGCCTTTATGTACCGTACCAACTACTTAATATACAGAGAAAATTTTGATCACCATGCTATACCCCTAATAATGGTATTTTCTCGGCAATTCCCACCTTGAAGCCACTACGTAAGCTAACAGCTGATGCTAACTGTACGATAACGTCTTCCCACTGTACAGATATCAGTTCTGATAGCTGTACTAACAGTTACAGATAATATCGGTTGTAAACTAAGACGAAGTAAAATCTTCACACTACAGCATGTCTCACAAGGCAACAACGCACGTATATATTATATGCCTAATACAGTATTTTAAGTGAGTAGTAGGGGTAGAGTGATTTGAATAATAATAATAATAATAATAATAATAATAATAATAATAATAATGACAATAATAATAATAATAATAATAATAATAATAATGATAATGATAAATAACTTCCAGGAAAGGCTTTACATAATCGTTAAGAGTTCGACATTATTACGTCATGTCCTCCCTCAAAGCAATGTAGCGAGGCATCTCGTAGCGAATAAATCTTGGTACTGGTTCTCCTTCGTTCATTCCTCTAAGGAAAGGAATCCAAACTTTCGTTCCTCCTTTTCACACACACACACACACACACACACACACACACACACACACACACACACACACACACACACACACACACACACACACACTCAAGAGTATTGTGCCACGAGACAACCAGAACAACTTACGTAAAATTCATAGCTTGAGCCACCGTCTCAAGAACGGTTATCTTGGCACTCAGGATAACCGGCCGTTTTCCTCCCGGTGCTCGTGGGTCGTCCACCAACTTGGTCTTTTCTGTGGCTAGAGGTTCTCGGGCCACCAGAAGCCGAGGACCCTCAGACAGACTGTGCGTACAAGCAGATTTAACTTTACAGTACTAAGCTTGGTGACGCCCATCAGTTTATTCTTGCTACCAAACTGTACTTGTTTTATGTTTAGAGAAACTGTTCATAGTGGATTTTTTTTTTTTTTACACGACTGGTAATCAATTTCCGGTAATGATATTCATTTTGAGCTGGGAATGAGTCATAGGAGACTAACTTAATGGAGACCGATTGCAACCTTATCCACTAGGACAGTTTTCCTCCAGGGTAACTATAACTTTCTGAAGATAGCAAAAACAGAAAGAAAACTGCATACAGTGTTTGCAATGAAGGAGTAAAGTTGTGTTTTTGAGGGACTTTAATCCTCTTAAGAAGATGATGCATCCTGTATTTTATTATTATACTATTGTTATTATTATTGGTATAATACAACAACAATAATAATAATAATAATAATTATAATAATAATAATAATTATAATAATAATAATAATAATAATGATAATAATAATAATTAGTGATTTAGAAAAATAGATGATACTCATCATCACTGTGCTAGGTCAGGGCGCTCACCATCCACTCACTCAATGAAGTGCTGCTTTGGGTGTCTGCCCTTTCCTGTCGTCTCTCCTTCCACTTCTGTCTTTCGCTCCTTCATTCTTTCCTCTTTATTCTGTCTGCGGGTGACTTTACACACCCTCTTCTGTCATTCTTTCCTTCTTTCTTTCCTCTTTCTTCTGCCTATGGGTGACTATACACTGAGTGACAAGGCAAATGGGTTCCCGTCGACCAGGAAGCCATTTACTATGCTGGGTGGTAACCATATAGCCAAATTATGGCGACTGGTGGTTTGTGGGCAATTAAGGCGCTCCAATCGGATTGAGCTGCTGCACGTTTATATCCAACGGGTGATTGGGGTTTATTGCTCACGTAATGCCACTCAGGGATGAGTGAGGCTGGTCACTTTCATTTTAATGTCAGGACCAACTTGCCTAGCTCCGGGCTCCTATACTGCTCATGAGGCGACATAGGATTGGATCATGGATAGCTGGATGAATGCTATCTATCTATCTATCTATTGCCAGACGCCTTAATCCCGTACGGGGTGGCCACACTCAAATCACCTTCATGTCACCCTGTCCTCGGCCATTTCATTGCTCTGCTCCCTGCTCACATCACCCTCTCTCACATACCTCTCCACTCTATTCCTCCATCTCATCCTTGGTCTCCCCCTCCCTCTCCCCCTTCCACCTCGCTCACATACACTCTCCTCGTCAGTCTCTCACTCTCCATCCTCTCCACATGGCCAACCCACCTCAATGTGTTTTTCCTAGCACCTCCTATCACATCCACATCAACACCACTACGCTCCTTCACTTCCTCATTTGTCAGTTTGTCTCTTCATGTGACTCCACAGGCTCTTCTCGAATAACTCATTTCCACTGCTCTCAGTCTTGACTTCTGTCCCTCCAACAAGGTCCAAGCTTCACTTCCATACATTAAAGTCGGTATCACAATACTGTCATGTAGTATCTTTTTCACTTTCATGCTCACTTCCTTGTTTCTTGTGACTGCATTCAAGGAACGAGCAACTTTTCGTCCTTGTTGTACCCATTAAAGCACATCATCCTCTAAACTTCCATCATCACACTCCCCAAGTACTTAAATGCACTCACATTTTCCATTTCCTCCTCATCCAACCTCACTGTACATTCACTGACTTCACTTCTCTCAAAGATCATAACTTTACTCGTCTCTACATTCACCTTTAGATTCCGTTTCTTACACACTCTCCCAGATTCATTCACCAAACCTTGCAGCTCCCCTTCGTCTTCACTTAACAACACAGTATCATCTGCAAACAGCAGTATAGGGAGTTTCCAAACATTGCCCTCTTTCACCAGGGTCGCTCCAACATCCAATGCCCTACTTTATAACTCGTTTATTACCCCACCAATATACAGATTGAACAACCATGGAGACATGACACATCCTTGTTTCAATCCAACCTTCAAATAGAAAAATTCACTCAGTTCACGATCCACACACACTGCAGCCTTAACACCCTCATACATACTCTTCGTGGCCTTCAACAACTTCCCATTGACTCAATATATTCTTAATACTGTTGCATTACCGTCCCGCACTGCCACAGGCTCCAAGAGCAGTAGTGCAGTATAGGAAGTACGTTGCCCAGTGAGTTGTTCTTCCTATGATCAGCCTTTAGGTGTACAGTACACAAGATCTAAGCAGCTTGGTGAATTAACACTGGCCACTGAAAATCCCTGTCTTTATTTTCCAGATAAATTACACTTAATGCTTTCCAACTTCACTTTACTGTTTTCGCAAGCTCTGGAGCTCTACAAACTTTACTAACTGCAGTTTCACTTTATGCGTGACAACAATACTTCACTTTCTTCACACGGGGCTTGAAGCATGGTTGGCGGTGCCACCGACTTTGGAGGCATGCCTACCTTTGTAGTATTTGGTATTTGTCGGCCTCGTGGACCAAGCACCCCCTACATCATTGGTGGAGGAGGCCTGCTGGTGATGTTAGTCCCTGCACATTGCCATCTAGAGAGGGACTGTTGCCTCCCCACGTGTTTGCCACGCGTGGCGTCCCATAATGCTGGGGGACGGGAGTCCTGGGGGTTGAGCGATGCTGCTCGATGCTTCCTGCAGCTAGCAATACACCTCTTTGGTCCCTTATTCTGGCTAGACGGGTGGCCTGGTTGGGCCCGACTAGGTCAATCGGCTGGTCATGCATTCGCTAGGGTCAAGTGGGCACTATCGTACTGGAATCACCCTTGCCTAGGTCCCCAAGTGGTTACCTGTGTATACTCCTCCTCTGCCCCTGGGGTCATCAGTGGTACTGTCCCTGGCATATGACCTCCCACTGTTGGGCTCCATGGTGGGTGGGGGAGTAGGGGAATGAAGGTTTTTAAGTATTATGGGTTGTTAACTTGATCCACCTCCTGCACATTTTAACAAGTTCGTAGTCATATGTGGACCTGCCGGGTTAGACCTCCGGAAATGTGACATTTTCCAAACCCATCGAGAACTGGTCATTGCTTGTGGTGCGACCCCTAAAGTTGTTCCACAGGCTGATGGCAGTTTGTTGGTAGATGTGTCTGACCCTTCTCAGAGTGCGACTATTCTATCTTTATCAAAGTTTCTGGTCAGTCAGTTACATGCTCGCCCCATGTTTCATTGAATCATTCTCGTGGTGTTGTCTATGTTAAGGAACTACTGGCTTATGATGAGGCAAGCCTTGTTGAAGAGTTGTCTGCCCAGAATGTAATAAAAATTGAAAGGATTAAGAAGATAAATGGTGACCTTGTGCCAACTCCATCCTTGATTGTGACCATTAATTCCTTGAGCCTCCCTGCTGTTCTTAACGTTACATGTTACCCGTACAAAGTTAGGCCATATGTTCCTATGCCTCGTAGATGTTTCCATTGTCAGCATTTCGGTCATATTGGCCAAACTTGTAGGTGCCTTGCCCTAGGTCTTCCAGCTGTCTGTGCATCATGTAGTTTAGATGTTCATGAGGGTGTGGCATGCCCTGGCCCTGTATCTTGTGTCAATTGCGATGGTAAGCATGCTGCTTCTTCTAAATCTTGTGATCGTTACAAAATGGAACATGAAATTTTGTCTCTCAGAGCCTCCGAGAGGCTTAGTTTTACCGAAGCTAAGACCCGTGTCCTGTCTATGTATGTCCGCCCTGGTGTGTCCTTTGCTTCTATTCTTTTTTGGTCAAAGCCTGTTGTGCACCGTCATGGAGCCCCTGCTCCACATTCTGACCCTTCTCCTCGTCCTTTGCCTGATGCCAGATGTCCTACTACTCCTCCTCGTGGTCGCTTAGAGACTACAGTACCTTTGCAGTCTGCATCTCATCCGGCTGCTGCTCCTGTACCAGCTGTGACTTCTGTACCGGCTGCTACTACTGTACCAGCAGCTACTCCTGTACCGGCTGCTACTCCTGTACTGGCTGCTACTCCTGTACCGGCTGCTACTACTCTACCAACTGATACTCCTGTTCTGACTACTACTCCTGTATCAGCTGCTCTTCCCGTAATGGCTGCTGCTCCTGTACCATCTGCTCGCTCTGCTACTAGTGTTCAGTCTACTCCACAGTGTGCCTCTACAGTTTCTAGTGCATCGTCAAGTTCTGGCATAGAGATGGAGATTGCATCTGCCAACCTCAAACAGGTGAGGAGTGAAGAGTCTTTGGGTGATTCCCCTCCACCTAAGGTTCAAACTTCTGAGCTGCATGAGGACTCTGAGGGGGCTCTTCGTTCGGCAACTCAGGCAGTGGTGGCATCTAAGTCGGTGGGTGTTCTTGATGATTTTTCTAAGATCCCAGTCCCTGCTTCTTGCTCAGGTGTGTCGGGGTCTGTGTCTTTGGATACTCAAAGGGCTCGGTCACCCTCTCCCTTTGATCAGTCACCTGGCAGCCAGGCCTTGGTAGATTCGGTTTGGGAGTGTCTGGTTGGCCCCAAGGTGCCAGCTGGACCCCCACGCGGGGGTGTGGCCAGAACGAGTGGGTCTTCCAGGATGGTCTCTGTGCCTCGGGCTCATTCTGGCGATGGGCGGGACCGATCTCAGGGTAAGGGCCCTTCCATCCGTGGAAACTCTAAATCTTCATTGTCTTCTCGTTTGGTAAGGCGGAGCTCCTCCCTAGGAAGAAGGGCTTTCACACCCTTCCCAGTGAGGTTGCTACATAGCCTTGATGTTTCTTATTTCATATTATCTATTACTACTCACTATGGCTCAATCAGTACCAATTTGTCACCAATGGAATTGTAGAGGTGCCATGGCGAATTGGGAGGAATTGCAGGTATTACTCTCTGCTCTGAGCCCGCTCTGTGTCTGCCTTCAGGAGACAATGGTGGGGGATAGACAGTTCCCTTCTATTAGGGGGTATGAGGTCTTCCATGTGTCTCCTCCTGGCAGTCATAGAGGTGGATGTGCAATTTTGTGCCGTTTTGATGTCTCCTTTCTTTCCCTTGTGATACAGTCTCCCCTTCAAGTTCTAGCAGTACAGATGCACGTTGGGAGGTTCTATACCAGCTGTTGTCTGTACCTTCCACCTTCCATTCCTGTTACGCGTGCTGATCTGGAAACCCTTATTAGCCAACTGTCACTCACTTTCCTTCTCCTTGGCGACCTTAATGGCCGCCTTCCTTTGTGGGGTGACTCGCTTTCAAATCCCCGGGGTGATCTTCTTGCCTTTTTGGTTGAGGATTTAGATTTGGTTGTCCTAAACGATGGGAGGCCGACCCATTTCCATCTTCAGACTGGCACTTACTCTGTCACTGTCCTCATCATCTCCTCTGATTGTGCCCTTGATTTTTCTTGGGAGGTTTTGGATGATCTTCATGGTAGTTACCATTATCCTGTGTTGGTCCAGACTACTTGCTCTATTCCTGCAGCCCATATGCCACGCTGGTTTCTGGGTAGGGCTGATTGGTCTCTCTTTGAGGAACTATGTATATTTGCATACAGGGTTACTGATTTTTCAACTATCGACAATACTGAACATTCTTTTACTAAAACCATTTTCTCGGCAGGGATTCATTCCATCCCACGGACTTCTGGTGTTTTTTCCCAGAGACCTGTGCCATGGTGGAATGACGACTGCTCTATAGCAAAGGGAGCTTACAAAGTGGTTGCCCATCGGTATTTTGCCAATCGTGATGTTGTTTTTCTAAAAGTCCAGTTTCACAAAGCACGTGCTCACTACAGATGGGTCATGAAGAATGCTCGCCGAAACTCGTGGAGGTCATATGTTTCTATAGATACGTCCTCAACTCCAATGCCTATCATGTGGAAAAAGGTACGCAAGATTTCTGGTAAGTTCACTCCCCCCTCCCCACAGGTGTTGCGACTTCACGGAGACCTAGTGCCTGCACCTGATGCAGTAGCCTCTGCTTTTGCAGATCAGTTTTGTGCCATCTCAAAAAAGGATCCTTCTAAGCCATATGCTAGATTTCGTAGGAATCAGGAGAGGCTGGGTCTTGACTTTAGCTCTTGTGGCGTAGAGCCATAGAATTTAGACTTTAGCCTCCGAGAGCTGTGTGCTGCCCTCTCGGAGTGTGGTGACACTGCTCCTGGGCCTGAAGACATTCCATATGCTATGGTACGTCATCTTCCGACTGATTCAATTAAATTCTTATTGGACCTCTTTAACAGGGTTTGGAGTGAGGGCTCTATTCCCAAGAGTTGGAAGTTGGGTGTTGTCCTTCCCATTCCAAAGCCTGGTAAGGACCATTCCCATACCTCCAATTATCGCCCTATTAGTTTGACATCATGCGTGTGCAAACTATTTGAAAAGATGGTCAATGTCAGGCTTATGTGGTTTCTGTAGAAGGGTTGCTTTCTTTCTCCTTTGAAAAGTGGCTTCCGGAAATTACGGTACACTACCGACAACCTTATCAGGCTCAAGGCATCAATCTGTGAAGCTTTTGCCTCTAAGCAACATCTGGTGGCTGTGTTCTTTGACCTTGAGAAGGCTTATGACACTGCCTTGCGCCATGGCATCCTCCAACAACTTCATGCCTTTGGTTTACGTGGTTGCCTGCCAGTGTTGCTTAGAGACTTCTTGACTGATCGTGTGTTTTGGGTCCGTGTGGGTTCTACCCTCACTATGCCACTGTGCCAGGAAGAATTCCCACAGGGGAGTGTCTTAAGTGTTTCCCTATTTTTGGTGGCCATCAATGGTATTCTTGACACTGCCTACCGGGGTATCATCATTTTATGTGGATGACTTAGCTATATGGTTTTCTGGCTCCCGCATGTCTGCTATTGAGCGGCGTATGCAACTTGCCTTGGACAAGATTTGTCCCTGGGCCACTTCCAAGGGTTTTTGTTTTTCCCCTTCTAAGACTGTGGCTATGCACTTCTGTAGGATGAAAGGGGTACACCCAGACCCTGATCTCAGCTCTGTGGCAGGAGACTCCATTGTGTGGAAGAGACAAAATTCTTGGGCCTGATGTTTGACTGTCATTTGACTTGGGTTTCACATTTGGCAAGTCTTAAAGTATCATGTATGAAGGCTTTCAATCTCTTGAGGGCTCTGTCCCATACCTCTTGGGGTGCTGATTGGAGGACGTTCTTGCATTTGTTTCAGGTGTTTGTAGCCTCCAAGCTGTCATATGGCTGCGAGATCTACTCCTCTGCCACAGAATCCAGACTAAAAACTCTAGATGCTGTTGATCATGCTGATCTTCGCCTTGCAACTGGGGTTTTTCAGTCATCTCCAATTCCCAGTTTGTTGCTGGAAGCTAGTGTGCCTCCCTTAGATCTACTGCATCAGTCTGTTGTAGCATGGTGCTGGCTCCGAATTTGTTGCCTTCCAGACTCACTTGTCTGTGAGTGTGTGATGCAACAGTCTTGTTTTTTTGTATTATGGCAGACACCCTTGCATACCTCGTCTGTTTGGCTATAGAGTTCGGGATATCATGGAGGAGTTTGGTTTGTCAGCAGTACCTGTCAATCTTATTCGGATCCCGAGGGTTGCTCCATAGATCTTGCCCAAGGTGACCTTCTGCAGGTTTTTTGCAGGCTCAAAGGAGTCTGTCGCTCCTCAGTGTCTTTTACAGTTATTTTTAGAATATTTTTCTAGTCATGATGGATCTGTGCCTGTGTATACTGATGGCTCTAAGTCCGCCTCTGGTGTTGGTTTGGGAGAGGTATTTCCCAATTTTAGCCATGGAGGTAGTCTTCCTTTGGCTGCCTCAGTTTTTACTGCAGAGTTATTAGCTATCGTTTTAGCCCTGAAGTTGGTGTTTGTTCACCATGGCAATCATTTTACTATTTTTAGTGACTCTCAAGGGGCACTTTTGGTCCTGGACTCTTGTAACTCTTCCCATCCTATAGTTTTAGCTATTTTGGAGTGGCTGTTCCTCATTCATCGTTGGGGGAAGAGAGTGGATTTCTGCCGGGTTCCAGTACATGTTGGTGTCGTAGGTAATGAAAGGGTAGATGCACTTGCTAAGGCTGCAGCTTTGCAACCTGTACGTGCTCCTTGCCGTCTACGTGCTACTGATTTCCGCGCTTCAGTATTGTCTGCTGTTCGTGCTTGTTGGCAGTTACTGTGCGATAGTATTCCTGTCAGCAAGCTAAAGGAAGTCATCAAGTTCATCTCTCAGAGAGTTTGTTTTACAATGCCTCGTAAGTTAGAAACTGTTCTGGCTCGCCTTTGCATTGGATACACCAAGCTCACACATGAGTTCCTCATGTGTGGAGGTGTGCAGCCATTCTGTGATGACTGTTTGGTTCCCCTTACTGTCAGGCATTTGCTGGTTGAGTGTTCCAGTTTGGGCGACTTACGTCGGAGGCTGCTATTGAGGCACCGAGGGGAGGGTGGTGTTTACTGTCTCTCTTAGATGCTTGGGGGAGAGCCTAGTACCCCTGGGGATGATGTGTTTTTATTTCCGAAGGAGGCTGGCCTCCTTTACCTTTTATGATTCCACTGGTTTTACTTTGATGTCTAGTTTTTAATATGGAGTTTTACTTTTTAATGTTTTTATATTTCTACCGCTTATATTTTTGCTTATGCGGCACCAGATGACCATGTTGTTGAGGTGCCATGCGTTCTATCAATCAATCAGTCAGTCAGTCAATCACTATTTTCACAAGTTTCGATGATGTAATCTTCAGTAACACTTCACTGTTTTCACAAGTACCGAAAATATACAGACTACACTGACACTGCATTACACTCAAACGGAACTGAACACCAATTAAACTGCTCTAGTCTATTCCCTATCCTTATATAATCTTGCATTGTACTAGAATGATCTACTTCTCCACAGTTCTGGTGTATTCCAGAGAGGGAGCACAGTTAACAACTTGGAGACAACCAAAACATGCCAGAGCTCTCCCACACTGCACAACACTCTAAATTATTTAGCATACAAACATAAATCACATAATTTAACAAGCAGTCATATAAATAAAACATTATTGAGAAAAAGAGCATAAAAATTAATGTACAACTAATGAAATAACTACACTCACAAACAGCCGGCAAACTGGCAACTCTGACTCGTATTGGAACACACAGTAAACGTCAAGAAGCTTCTCAACCACCTAACTGGCAAATCTTGCTTTTTAACACTACCCCTTCCCTATTCCTTTGTCATCCCAACAAAACTGCACAGTATAACAAGCATAATTAATCCTAATGAAACATCTACCTATACACAAAATAATCCTCCAACTTATCAGGTCTTCTTCTCTGCCGCTTCCGACATCCTTGCCCCTCCACACAGTCCATTCCTCCAGGAAGGTCTTAGTCCTCTTCCCGATTCACTTCTTCCCTCTGGAAACTGTCACCATCCTCTTGCATTTCAGCCCCTTGGTCCTCAACATCCTCAGCTGCGGGTGAGCACGATTCCTCGGAGATGCCTGGCCCATGGTACTGCCTCAGACGATTCACATGTACCACCTTTGGGCGAGACTTGCTGTTTCCCCGAATCTGATACGTTACGTCTGATAGGCGGTCCAACACAGTGTAAGGCCCATCCCATGGGTTCTGCAGCTTTGGTGACTGTCCCTGCTTTTGCTGAGGATTATATAACCAAACTTGGTCACCATCCTTGAAGCTCACCTCACTTGCCTTGGCATCATTCTTGCGCTTCATCACTTCTGAAAACTTGAGGGCTCCTTGCATCTGATGATGTACCTCAGCCAGCCATTCCTGAAGATGCTTTGCATAGCTGGAGGTGTCTGTAGGCAGCTCTTCACCAGGTGGTCTTGGTCTTCCCATCAACAAATCAATGGCTAAGCATAACTCGTGCAGGGGTGTAGCTGGTAGACTCATGGAATGCAGACTGATATGCCATCAGCAACGTGGGAGAATTTTTGGTCCTATTCTGTTCGTCCCTCTACGCAGTACTTGGCCAGTTCTTGTCCCACAGTCCAGATGAATTTCTCCACCATCCCATTTGACTGTGGCCTTAGTGGGGTCGTCCTGGTCTTCTTGATCTGCAGTAACTTGCAGCACTCATGAAAAACAGGAGACTCAAAATTTCTACCCTGGTCTGAATGTTACTTTTGTGGCATCCCAGAATAAAAGAAAAACTGGTCAACCAACACCTGAGCAACAGTTGCAGCCTCTTGACTGGGGATGGCATAGGCTTCTGGCCACTTTGTGAAGTAGTCCACAGCAACACATATACTGTATATCAGTTTCCTCTTTCGGTGAGTGACAGAAGTCCAGCAGTGTCCACCACAACTCTTTCCATCGGTGCAACCTTTTGTTACAGCTGAAGAGGGGTGCAACCACATTTCTTGGGTTCCTTCTTGGCACAACACGCATGTCAATCCAGTAGAATCTCTGTCGCAGCTGGCTTAGAGTTTTCTTCACTTCCAGGTGCCCATTAGTGATCTGGTTATGGGACACATCCATGGTCTTGGACCTCATCTTCTTCAGAACCACCTGTTGCCAATACTTGCTCAAGCCATCAGGTGTCTCCCACTGATGCTCCAGTAGTCCGTTGTTCAGACAAAGAAGATCCCACTAACTCCAGTAGCTCTTGGTTGCAGGGCTTAACCTGGAAACTTCTTCCCAAGATGGTCGCACTGTACTCCGCTGCAGCCACTCCAGCACTGGCTGTAAATCTGTATCATCCATCTTCATGTTCTTCAGGTCTTCTGCATC
Organism: Coenobita brevimanus; assembly: GCF_032717465.1. NCBI lineage: Eukaryota > Metazoa > Arthropoda > Malacostraca > Decapoda > Coenobitidae > Coenobita > Coenobita brevimanus. The sequence goes on along the minus strand of NC_136993.1, from coordinate 8,009,453 downwards.
TGTCGCTGGCCCTGTCACAACCGTACAGTGGCATTTCTTGCCAAGATTCCCATTCCTGCTGCACTCCTTGCCATCGGTTCTTCCATCTTCTTGCACACTATTCAACAAGGTTCTCCTGCATTTCCTCAGTGGTGAGACTTCTTGGGAAAAATTGGCTGCTTGTTGCCTCTCGTCACCAGCCTTCACTAATTTACACTCATCCTTCTCATATGGACACTCATGGCTGAAGTGTCCCACCTCACCACATGTCCAACTTCTGTTTGTTGCAATCTGGGATTTCCTTGCATTGTTCTGTTTTTGCTTCTTCCATTTGTAACAATCCACCTTCTTGTGTCCCAGCTTAGCGCAGAACCAGCAACCTCCTTTGATCTTCTCCTTTTCTCTCTTCCACTTCTTGCAATCCACTTTCCAATGTCCTGGCTTTTCACAGTACTAGCACCACCCTTCAAAATTTTCCACTTCTCATACCTGCACCTTTTTTGGCTTGAATCCTGCACTATGACCTGTTTGAAAAGTGGATGTATTGGACCTGACATAGGACTCAGACTCTAGTGCCCTGGCTAGTGCTTCTTGCATGCTTCTTGGTTGTGTCTGCTTCATTTGCACTTTAATTCTGCATTATCAAGAGCATCGATGAACGGGTCCCTCAGAATAATAGCCAACAGGTTAGGTGCTGCTCCAGGGTATGCTTTGTATGCCATACTCTCCAGGTCATAAGCAGCTGCTGTAGGGATTCTCCTCGAGCCTGTACACGGCTCCAGAATCTTGCTCTGTAAACCTCAGTCTGGTATAAGGTTCCATATCTGCGCTCCTGCACCTCTACTAGGGGCTGATAACTGTTCCTCTCTGTCACTGACATTTGGCCCAGCATTTCCACTGTGGCACCCATAAGGCTAGTAGCAAGCCACACAGCCCTCTGCCTATCATCCCAACCATTCCGATCTGCAAGTATCTCAAACTGTGCCCAATAAGCTTCCCAAGATACTCTACCATCAGATTCCTGAGGTTTCTCTTTAATTAGATCTCCGTTATAGCCATGCACTTCATTGGTTTGGGGCCTAAATACAAGGGCATCAAAATTAAGGCCAGGACTTAAAACTTCTGCATTCTGATTATTCAACCCTGTAATGCTACCTTTAGATGCCCAGGATCCATCCAGATTCACCATACGCTGTCCATTCCTTTCATATGCTCCCTGTACACTAACCTGAGGCTCAGCAGTGCACTATTACTCTACAGCCTCAATTTTCTCACGAATTATCTTCGCATGGTCAATTACATGCTTCAGCTGGTTGTCTGCATGCTGTCTGCTCTCCATCACTATTTCCATACTAATCTTCAGGTAGTTGTCCACATGCTGTTTGCACTCCGTCACCATTTCCTCACTAATTGACTTCAACTGGTTGTCTTCATGCTGTTTGCACTTGGTTACATTATTGCTTTCCTCATTCTTCTGCTGCTGCCCCTCAGCTTATACCTCCTCCTTCAATTGTTCCTGTTCTTCCTTCATTTCCCCCACGAGAGCATTTAGTTGTCCTTGCATCCTCAGCTGTAATTCCGTTTGTTGCTCCTGTAATGCCTCTTGAAGCTGTTCCCTCTATGCATGCATTTGTTCTTTGATTTCTTCATTTTGTGCCTGTAGTTGTTCTTTGAGTTCTTCTGTTCTTCATTCTGTGCCTGTAATTGTTCTTTGAGTTGTTTTTGTCCTTCACTCTGTGCCTGTAATTGTTCCTTGAGTTCTTTCTGTTCTTCATTCTTTCGGTGCATGTTGTGCTTATAATTGTTCTTTAAGTTCTTTCTTCTGTGCCTGTAATAGTTTCACAATTGTCACCAGGGACATTTCCTCCTCCTGCCCAGCTCGAGACATTTTCTGCACACCTTCTACTTCCATGTCGAAAGTTAGCCTCACTGCAGCCCTTAATAATCCACACTCCTGACACCAGTGTTATGTCCCAGTCCCACACTGCCACAGGCTCCACAAGCAGTAATGCACTAGAGGAAGGAAGTTGCCCAGTGAGTTGTTCTTCCTATCGTCAGCCTTTAGGTGTACAGTACACAAGATCAGCTCAGGTGTGGTAATTAAACACTGGCTTCTTAAATTCACTGTCTTTATTTTCCAGATAAATTGCACTTAATGTTTTCCAACTTCACTTCACTGCTTTCACAAGCACTGGAGCTATACAAACTTTACTCAGTTACACTTAATGCTTGATAACAAAATTTCAATATTTTCACAAGTTCCGATGATGTACAAACTTCAGTAAGTCTTCACTATTTGCCAACAACACTTCACTGTTTTCACAAGTACCGAAAATATACAAACTACACTGACACTGCATTACACTCAAACTGAACTGAACACCAACTAAACTGCTGTAGTCTCTTCCCCATCCTTGTATAAGCTTGCATTGTACTAGAATGATCTACTTCTCCACAGTTCTGGTGTATTCCAGAGAAAGAGCACAGTTACCAACTCGGAGATAACCAAAACATGCCAGAGCTCTCCCACACTGCACAACACTCTAAATTATTTAGCATGCAATCTTAAATTAAATCATATAGTATTTCAAGCAATCATATAAATAAAACATTATTGAGAAAAAGAACATAAAAATTAATGTACAACTTACGAATAAACTAAGCTCACAAACAGCTGGCAAACTGGCAACTCTAACTCGTACTGGAACCTACGGTAAACGTCGAGAAACTTGCCGACCACCCAACTGGCAAATCTTGCTTTATAACAATACTTTCCACATTTCTTGTCTATCCACCCAGTCATATGCTTTCTCCAAATCCATGGAGGCCGCATACAACTTCTTTCCCTTCTCTAGAAACTTTTCCACAAAAGATCTAAGAATGAATATCTGATGTACACAACTTCTCTTGCTAAAACCTCCCTGTTCTTCTCCAACTAATTCCTCTGTTATTTCCCTAACTATGTCAATAAGTATCCTACCATATACTTTTTCTGTTACACAGTATTATTTAGCTTTCAGAATACTGCATCACGTAAGTTCCTTCCACATGGTAATTTTCATATTTTTCGGATATCATCTATTCCCCCTTGAGAAAGAATACATCACACAGAATAAGAATGAGTAATAATTTACTTTGTGCTGATATTTTCCTACTGTTTAACGCGTTCTACTATATCAGCTGCGAGTCCTGATTCAAGCAAGATGCACTAATTTTTAAATATAAACAATATCAGGGTGTAAAAGCTGTATATTAATTATGTAAGCAACATCAATAAATTCATTGATTACTTTAAAGTGATTCTTACTCAAGTGAATGGTGTAAATACACTGTTGTGAATTATGTAATCTTAATGTCATATATATTTTTTTCATTACAGTACCCATTTTTATATGCATTCATATTTTATTTTTGACAAAAAAATCTACCTATCTATCTATTGCCAGACTCATTTATGCTTAAGGGGTGGCCACAAACAAATCGCCCCCATGTCACCCTGCCCCCCTCCATTTCGCTGTTTTTCCTCCAGCTTACATCCTCCCCTCCCTCATATAACTCTCCATTTCATTCCTCCACCTCATCCTCGGCATCCCCCTCCCCCTCCCCCCTTCCAACACACTCACATGCACTCTCCTCTTTAGTCTCTCACTCTCCATCTTCTTCACATGGCCAAACCACCTCAGTGTATTTCTCCTTCATTTTCTATCACATCCACATCCACGCCAAAAGCTTCCTTCACTTCCTCAGTAAACAGTCTGTCTTCCCATGTAACTCCACATGCCTCTTTCAAATAACTCATTTCCACTGCTCTCACTCTTGACTCGTGTCCTTCCAGCAAGGTCCAAGCTTCACTTCCATACTTTGGAGTTAATATCACAATACTATCATGCACACCATTTTTATTTCCATGCCCACTTTCCTACAGTATTTCTTACTGCATCACTGCTTTCAAAGAACAAGCAACCCTTCTTCCCTGTCTTACCTTTTCAAGCACTTCCTCCTCCAAACTTCCATCCTTACTCATCACACTACCTACGTGATTCAATGCACTCACAGTCTCCATTTCCTCATAATCCAACCTCACTCTGCATTCAGTGACTTCATTCCCCTCGAAGACCATAACTTTACTCTTCACCTTTAGATTCTGTTTCGTACACAGTCTCCCCGACTCATTCACCAAACCTTGCAGTTCCCCCTTATTTTCACTTAACAAAATAATATCAGCAAACAAACGAACATGATTTTTCCAAAAGCTGCCCTCTCTCATTAGGGCCGTTCGAACATCCACTGCCCTACCGTGCATTTCGTTTATAATCCCATCCATATACAGACTGAACAACCATGAAAACATGACACATCCTTGTTTCAAACCAACATTCATATAGACAGATTCATTCAGTTCACCCTCCACACTGACTGCAGCATTAGCACATCATTGATACTCTTTCCGGCATTCAACGTCCTTCTTGTTCTTCTCCATCTAATTCCTCTGTTGTTTCTCTAACTCTGTCAGTGAATAACTACCATATAATTTTCCTATTATGCTAAGAAGACAAATGCCCCTATAATTACCACATTCTTCTTTTTCCTGATTTCTTTTGTTCAGGAGAATAATTATACCTGACTTCCAATAAAAGTACTATCCATATTACATCAGAGTGAAACAATATTTCTACGTTAATAATTTATCTGAGAATTACAAAGATACAAGCAAAACTGGGCACTAAAGTGATAATCCAATAACAGATAATTATCGAAGTTAATTTTTGTTATCGGACTATTATCGGAAGTTAACTTCCGTAATCGTTATCGGAGCAGTTAACTTCCAATTACTCGATTTTTTCGTCCGATAATGTCCGTTAATTTTTTGTCCGATAAAATTTTTTAACGTTTTACGTTTTCTTCTTAGTTTTTTCATTGTAATTGTTATTCTTTGTTATTAGTTCTATTTCTTGTAATAGGAAAGTTGATATACGGTACTCTCTTGTTCATTCTGCTTGTTGACACATGTATATATGTATTGTCATTAATCAGTAATTACTTCTTTTTACATTTTGAGTTGATTAATTGCCAATTATGAATGTATGTAAATATTGTACTATAAGGTATGCTTAAAAGTTTAAGAAATGTACTTACATTTCAAACTTATCTTTTAGTTCCCGCCTTAAAAATTATCTGGTAAATAAGAATTTAGTTCATGGTATTGGTTTGAATACAAAGGTTTCAAAACAGTACATTTAAAATCAAAATTTAAAAAGTTATTTAGGAAAAAGTTGCAAAATGTGTAGATAATGTTTACTTATTCTTGTATTTAGTATCAATAAGCATTTTTTGTGGGTTTTGAAGTTTTGTTTTTCCTTTGTTTAGTTTTTATTTAAAAAATATCATCATCGGATTATCGTTAACTTCCGATAACTAGGTATTAGATTTTTCGGATTATCGATATTGGACTTGAAAACTGGGATTATCGGATCATAGTTACAAAATTATCTATTTAGTTATCTGGGCCCAACGCTGCTTCTTAGACGTAAGATATTTTCTCTGAGCACTTGACAGTGTTGTTGAGTCAAGACGAAGGGGAGCTGCAAGGCTTGATGGATGGGTTTGGGAGAGTGTGTAAGAAACGGAATCTAAAGGTGAATGTAGGGAAGAGTAAAGTGATGGTCTTTGAGAGAGGTGAAGTCAGTGAATGTACAGCGAGGTTGGATGGTGAGGAATTGAAAAATGTGAGTACGTTTAAGTATTTGGGTAGTGTGATGAGTAAGTATGGAGGATGGAGTGCTTGAAAGGTACAGCAGGGAGGAAAGGTTTCCGGTTCCTTGAAAGCAGTGATAAGAAACAGGGAAGTGAGCATGGAAATGAAAAAGTTACTACATGGCAGTATTGTGATACCAACTCTAACGTATGAAAGCGAAGCTTGGACGTTGTTGGAAGGAGACAAGTCAAGAATGAGAGCAGTGGAAATGAGATATTTAAGAGGAGCCTGTGGAGTCACATGGAGAGGCAGGCTGACAATGAAGATATAAAGGAGCGTTGTGGTGTGGATGTGGACGTGATAAGAAGCGTTAGGAGGAATACACTGTGGTGGTTTGGCCATGTGGAGAGGATGGAGAGTGAAAGACTGACGAAGAGAGTGTATGTGAGTGAGGTGGAGGGGGGAGAGGGAGGGGGAGGCCGAGGATGAGATGGAGGGATAGGGTGGAGAGGTATATGAGAGAATGGAGTGTGAGTTGGGAGCTGGGCAGTGAAATGGCGGGGGACAAGGCGACGTGGAGGCGATTTGTTTGTGGCCACCCCGAACGGGATTGAGGCGTCTGGCGATAGATAGATAGATAAACTTGACAGTGACTAGGAAGGATGGCTGGTGAGATGTGGGAACTGGGAAGACAGAGTAACATGGTCCTTGTCCTAGTCAGTGGCACTCACGTATTAAATTTCTCCAGGAAAAACGGATGATAGTTTCTGAAAATGGGAGCTTCAAGACGAACCCAAGAAGCAACAAGAAGAGGGGTAGCATCTTGTTTACTGTATGGCTGGTAGGTGTAAGCATTATATCTGTGGGAGAAAAAAGGCTTTATAAATACTCGAGAAAACAGTACCAATTCTCTTCACACTCTAACTCAGTGGCGTCGAACTAGAGTGCTGCTACGATAATCCACGTGTTCAAGAGAGAGAGAGAGAGAGAGAGAGAGTTTTATTGGAAATCTGATGAAAACTTCAGCATGAAACTTCATGAGTTTAGTGTACGATCCCATTTGACATAAGGCATACCATCATGCTGTGAAAAATGTTGTTCGTTTTTTAAAGCTATGTATGAATATTCAGTATGTTCAGAAGCATTCAGAATGACATACTTTAATATGCTGAATGAGTCATCACAACTCTTTTTTAATGAATGTACTCGCGAATCGTACGACTGCCAGCAATTATATGCCCTAAAATGCGCCCAGTACTCCACTTGCTGTGCTATAAGACAGGTCACATGTATTTAATTACTGTTTTCAATATCGGCTGACATATTTTGTGTTTTCATTTTAATGACTGATTTCCTTCAACATATCCAGCTGCAATAATGTTATAAAAACTACAAAAATTCGCGTGTAATGTAATAACTTGTTTCAGTTATTTAAAAGCCACTCTGTACAACCCATTAACAAAGTGAACTACGATCATGTTTTCCAGTAAATTTACCAAATTAGTGTACGAGTATATGTGAATAATACTGAAATTAAAAAGCAACTGTGGAAACAGTGGGGAATTGGTGTATATGGGGCAGTTACCATTTGTATTACTTTAAGTAGTTACTGTTTTTTTTTTTTTTTTTTTTTTTTAACAGTGTATTTTCTTGTGTGCATAAACGCTGTAATATTTTAGTCCTTTCTTGAACAAGTGTTTGGCCAGTCTAATCCAGTGGCTGAAATAGGTCAACATTTGATATATGAATATATGCTTACTACCAGACGAGTACAAATAGTCTTGGTGCCAGATTTGATTCCAGACCATTGGGCTGCATGTGAGAAACCAGCTGGCTTGGAGGAAGAAAGGTGCACCATGAAAAAATCTGCAGTGTGAAAGTGTGTCAGCGTTTAACAAATTGGGACTGCTGATCTTGCTAAACACGAGGTCTTAATTAGTATTTTGAATTAACCTTAATGCTTTGGATTTGGGTGGAGTCCTTTTTGTGTGTTCATGCTGCTGAGATTACTTTTTTTTTATTCTACTTAGAAAAGGTCTATCGTATTGAAGGGGTTTTTAAAGGTATTATCTAACTCTTTCAGTTTCGAAGCTCTGTCTTAAGCCGAATAAAATCGTCAGGATATGAAATTACTAAAACGAAAAATACATCCACTGGTTCACTTGGTTAACCTCAGTATTGGAGTATGTTCCAACAGAATCAACATCGAGTTAGTCTTGGAGAGGGTGTTTGCTAGCAACTGCACGTGCTGGAGTGGTAGGCGAGTGACCACCAGGAACCTCGTTGACCACACAAGGAGACTGCCCTTGAGTGATGAGTCTGAGAAAGTGGCGAGGAAGGTTGGGTCGTCGCTCACCACCGCCACAATCATGGACCTGGACACCTGACGCAGCTGGAAAAAATTATGACGCAAATTATCTCAATGGTCTATTAACCTTAACATCCTTTTTATTTCATGCTCTTGACAACATTATTCAGTTTAGAATATGCTTCTTCAACTAAGCACATTATATAGGCTTACAGCTTGCTGCATCCATTTCAGTACTACGAGGTTCTTCTGTGACAAAATTCCGTAGTAGTAGCAAGAATAAACTAAAAAAAAAAAAAAAAAAAAAAAGACGTCATGGTATGACTAGTCTTCAGGGAGTCCTGAATTATTTTGAAATGTTTTTTACGGAGATAACAAAGGCTGGCCTTTAAAACTCAGTTAATTGCAATAGTCTCACAGGGAAACTTGTGGATCCTGTTTAAATTACTCTCCAGTTGAACCATTATTTTAAGTTCTGTATTATTGTCCATTTATTACTATCCTTTCTGATATATTTGTTCTGTTTTTGCTTTAACCGGTGTTTATAAGTGAAGTTATTGTACAAAGTGTTACTTATATCTGAAAATGATGATGGTTAGTTTAATGTAAAAGTTAATGTGTTCCTTAATATATCTCTCATTCTCTTAAGTGATTTTCCTATGAGTTGATAAATTGTAAAACTGCTTGCAAGTTTTTTCTCTCTGACTGTCCAGTACTTATATGAATCAATAATTCATACCAATTCAGTGTAACGAAAATTTTACTGGACATAATTCATCCACCTATTAAACTCAAATAAAGTAAATTAACATTACCTCTGCTCCCATCAGTTGATTTTATTTAACATAGAGAGAGACCCTCAAAAAGAAGATCATTTAGTGCGATAGGTCTCCCATTAGCTTAAATCATGCAGCATTAGTAACATTATAATAAAGACACAAGAGTAACATATTCGCCACTGTGTTGCAATAGGAGATTCAGCCGTCATCACACACCCAAGTTCAAGAAGAAAGAATTCCAGTTACTTCTTCCTTTTATTTATAATGTCTGTCTATCCATCTATCTGTCTCTTCTTATCTATCTATCTCTCTGTTTACCTGTATTAATCACATCATACCGAGGACAATTTATATAATCACTCTTGCACTGTCCAGACGGATTTCTTGATCTTCAAATAGACTTTCCAACCCTGCCGCAGCTCTCATAAAATAAAATAACTATCTTAATGGCAACAATAATGTAATACAACTGACGTCTTCTGGTTGATGGGGTTATTTTTTACTGATATAAAGTACATTGTAATACAATTGACGTCTTCTGGTTGATGGGGTTATTTTTTTATTGATATTTTTTTATTGACGAGGGAGAGTGGCCATGTGCAGTTTGCCACAAGGGCGTGGGAAGTAATTCCATCTTGTGCGGTGTGTGTGATAAATGGGTGCATAAGAGATGTAGTGGTATCAGAGGTAGACTGCGAGATAAAGCTGATTTTATGTGTACGGCGTGCCGGGGTGAGCAGGTGGAGATCGTCAGACGTGAAAGAATTGAACTTGCTGGTGAATCTCTTGAGTGTGTGGAAGAGTTTTGTTATTTAGGAGACATGTTGTGTGCTGGAGGTGGGGCTGGAGCTAGCTCTGTGGCTAGGGTGAGAAGTGGTTGGAAGAAGTTCAGGGAGCTCTTGCCTCTCCTGACATTGAGGGGGCTCTCCCTACGTGCAAAGGGGTCTTTGTATGCAGCGTGTGTTAGGAGTGTAATGCTGTATGGCAGTGAGACCTGGGCAGTGAAGGAGGAAGACATTCGCCGGCTCAGACGTACAGAAATGACAATGATTAGGTGGATGTGCAGTGCGTCCCTGCGTCCAAGGCCTGGAGGGGCTGGGTTTACAATGGAAGAGTTGAGAGGTAGGATGGGACTGGAGTGTATTGGTGTTGTGATGAGGAGAGGTAGATTGAGGTGGTTTGGACATGTGGAGAGGATGGGGGATGATAGTTGGGTGAGGAAGGTGAGAAGTGTTAATATTGGGGGTGGGGTTATGAGGGGTAGACCGAGAAAGACATGGGACGAGGTCATTAAGTGTGACCTTAGGGTTAAGGGACTGAACAGGGAGGCTGCAATGGATCGTGCAGCGTGGAGAGCCGCCATTAGGTGACCAAGGCCGACACATGCAAGCATGTTGGAGCCTTTAAAAACGAAACGAAACGAAACGATATAAAGTACATTATAATACAAGGATGGCATTTCGAAGGCCCATTCCATCCTTTAAAAAAGTAGCCTTCCCCTCCCGGCCTGTTTTGTAAATTTCATGTACGAGGTCTGTTCAGAAGGTATCCGACCTTAGACTCTAAAAAAAAATAACAACTAACCTGTTGAGCTAGGACACTACTCGCCCTCAAAGTAGGCCCCTTCTGACTTGGCACACATAGCCAAGCATTGTTTTCACTGCCTGAAACATTTCTCAAACTTGGTTTTATGCAGAGCCATGTCTGGTGAGCAGGTAGTGTGCCGGATGTTGTGCTTGGTCAAAAATTTCTGAATCAGTTGAGAAGTATGGGCAGATGTTTTGTTATGGTGCAGCTTCCAGCTTGCTGCTTTCTAAAGGTCTGTTCTATTCCGTCGAACTCTGTCACAAAGACGACGGGTAATGCTGAGGGAGTAATGTTTGTGGACAGTCTGACTTTCTGATGCGTATTCATGATGCAAAACACCACAATCATCAGGAAAAAAATGTTAACATGCATTTCACCTTCCTGCGGACGTGTCATGTATTTTTTTTTTTTTTTTTTGGTGGGGGGGGGGTTGGCAACCCTACATGCTTCCACTGAGACGACTGTGCTTTGGTTTCTGGGTCGTACCCAAATACCCAAGTCTCATTTCCATTGATAACAGTCATCAGAAAGTCTGGATCACGATTTGCACATTCCAATATGTCTTGAGGAACGTTCATCCACAGAGCTTAAAGAAGCCTTGGAATGAACTAGGCAGCAAATCAGCATGCCCAAATAATGTTAAAATTTTGTCTGCTGGTCGATTGCTGATTACAAAGTCATTAGCAATTTCTCTGACGGTCAACCGACGTTATCCCATGACCATATCACAGACTTTCACATTTTCGACACTCCAGCTTGTTGATGGCCTACAAAGATGTGGATTGCTCTCAACTGCCATTCAGCCAATTTTGAAGTGATTGTACCACTCCTTTATTTACGTTACCCCCATGGCTTCATTCCCACAAACTTGCTAGAACTTCCTGATAGTTTCAGATTGGGTATCACCTAGTTCTTGACAACATTTGATGCAGTACCATTGTTGACCTTCTTCGGTTATCTTGATGAGCGCGGGAACACTACAAAAGAAACCTGCACAACCACGAACACTGGCTGAATAATAGCACTGAGTAGCTTGTGGTGGCATTATTCATGCATACTCACAAAGGTCCTGCATTGCTCTACACAAAACCCAACCCCTATCCTGCAAATGGTTGGTGAGAAGAAAATGAGATCGGATACTTTGTGAACAGAACTCGTTTTGTAATTAATGTATTTGTTGTCCCATTACAGATTCTGTATGTACTCATATCTCTTCATTAATATCAGAGCTAAGGTATACCACAAAAATACAGCATGATTAATGTAAAATATACAAATTAGTTATCTTAACTCACTTATAATGAAAGGCCACTCTTAAACTAAACACGAGTAGTCATATATTGGTGACAAGAATACAGATATTTCAGTCTCTTTGTTGTGAGAAAGTCTATGAAACTTTCTTAACCCCTAAAGTCTTATGATCGTCTATCGACTTGTTCAGGCTTTGGTAAGTAGTCCTAATATAACTGATTGTACATACAGTAAACTACCAAAACAGGTGCAAGGTATCTCCACCTCTTTGATGACGTATATGGAGCCTAGCCAATGGAAAATACACCGTCTGGTGGTGTTTAGCCTGACTGGTCCCCGTAGACGTCGTGTGGGGGGGTTCCTTCCACTGCCATCTCTCCACCTCCCTCTGCTAAACTGAGCCCTGTTCTGAGTGTCACCTCCCACCCAAACCTTCCCCCATACTCACTCTAGACCGTAGTGAGTGTGCATACCACACATATTCCCTCTATCAAGAACCCCTACACACTACCTCCACCTGCCTATTCACCTTTTCCTCTAGGTGACATGGCATTTTCCAAGCCACACTCCACTCCATAAACATTTTTGTTTACTTTCATGTTTATTCTATCAACTTGTTTTATGCTTAGGCACATAATTTATATTGATTTTAGTGATTTCTTTAACCCCTCCTGTCCAGCAGATGTTATGGCGTGCACTCCCCCCAGCCGGGCACTCCAGAGAGAAATTGAGAAAATCGTCTATTTTTAAACCTTCATATCTCAGTTAATACTTAACCAAATATAACAAACAAGGTGTCATATTACTCAGCAATCCTTCGACTTCAAGCTAATTACATCAGATGGTCCATGTAGGGAAAGTGAGTGGGGAATGAGGTCAATTTTTGTTGCTTTTTTGCTGGTGTCCGTATGCACGGCAGAGGTTCAGTGACACAGCTAAGGCTTACGCTATCCCTCCACAATAATAACACTTTGGTAACACTTCCAGAAGAACAAAATCAACTGCAATTACTGTTTACAAGAATATTTTTCCACGATTGATTGTACTTGGTGCTGGTAGGCCGGTAGCCGTAGCAATGATCTTGAAGGCAGGCTGTCCGCTCGCCTCCACCACCACCACCCTGCCTTACAGACAGACAAACAGACACTCTCTCTCTCTCTCTCTCTCTCCCTCACACACACACACACACACACACACACACACACACACACACAGAAATGTATGTTGGGATAGCATTGTTGCTCAATTCTTGCACCACTGGGTGAGTAAAAGCCTGGGTATTACAACTACTAGAAATAATACTATTATTACTACTACTACAACTACAACTACCACTGCTACAGTTACTACTAATACTAAACTACCACTACTACAACTACTACTAATACTACAACTACCACTTCTACAGCTACCACTATTACTACAACTACCACAACTATTACTATTACTACCACACCTACAACACATACTACCACTACTACTGCCACCACAAGTAATACTGCTAAAAAACTAAAAAAAAAATATATTGTGATTAAGTACTGGTAGTTATTTACGTACTGCCCACAATCAGAATACTTACCACTATCACTGTCTGTTTCCTGTGATTTGTACTTTTTCATCATAAGAAAGATGTATAAACTAATATTTTCAGAATAAAATAAGGCAGCAACTTTATCATGTAACAAACCTTCTGCTTCCATTATTCACATAAATATACGCACAGCAGTAAAATCAATTTTGTTACAAAACAGAACATACCGGTATGTACAAAACTAACTTATGCATAATATCCAGGCTCCTATCACTCGGTCTTTAAGTAGAAATCGAAGTAACGGTTAGTACACAGTGCCACCTCACATTCACCACACCACCACTTCATCATATGGCATTGCTGTGGTCAGTACTATGAATTGGCGAGCGCTGGAAGGCTTCTTTGCCTGCAGGTGTTGGAGGCAGTATTTCCATAAAATGCCTGCTGAGGTAGTCCATGCACTGCATGCAGTCAGACAGTTGCTGCACACTGTGCCTCCGTTTCACAGAAGGGTTTGCCTGTTCATATCTCTCCAGAAGGCCGTAAATTACATCTTTCTCGGACTGTCTGAGGGATGTACTGGCCTGTGTAATATCCTTGTACAAAATGAAGGCATTCGGTACACAGAGATCCAGCACATGTAGGAATGCCTTCTGATACCACTTATAACACCTTTTCAGAGGGTCGATGGTGCCAATCTGCATATCAGACTTATCAACGAGTCACATTTTCACATTTTAGTCGATAACACCATCAGGCTTGAAGACTGGCCGCCTCATTCCCCGGTTGACCTTGCCTGTGTCAATCAACCTACTGTACTTTCGTGGGCTGTGGAGAGGACATTCACCTTTCTCTTATTGTGCCAGTGAAGTGCTAGGAGTTTGCCTGATTTCAAAGACCTGCACTCCACCTTCACGATGCCTTTGGGAAAGGATGGCTCTTTGCATAGACAGTGCCACATGATCCAATTTGTGTTCTTGCAGATACTTTGCAAGACTTGGTGTCGTGTAATAATTATCTGTGTGCAGGATATGGTTGCCACCGAAGTACAGTTCCTGTCCATTAGCTTCTTGACAAATGAGCCAGAGAAGCCATGAGGATCGTCTTTCGACAACACCGCATCACTCGCTGCATACATAGTGAAATCTAACACCTACCAAGTCTTGTAATCACACAGTACAAAAAACTTTATTCTGAAACGATATCTTTTTGAGGGAATGTACTGAATGAAGGCAAGATGTCTCCTGAACAAAACAAGCGACTCATCGATAATCTTCTGGAATGGCCTGGAAAAGGATTGAAAATTTTCCTTCATCATCTCCAGAATAGAGCAAATTTTCCACAGCCTGTCGTTCGGGTGTGGGCCCATATTCATGGAAAAATGCAGGTACCTCAGGATGTCAATGTAGCGGTCCCGTGGCATATACTTACCAAATACTGGCATTGCAGCAATATCGTCCACAAGCCATTAATCAGGAATGTTGTGTTTCCTAACATGGGGCATCAACATAGTCAGTGCTAGCCAAACATACATTTCACTGACATTCATCGCAGTCCATTATTTCATCTTTGCACTCTCTCTCAGGTGCGAGGTTTCAGCCTAGTTGCAGCAGAGTTCCTTGAAATTATTAATTTCTTTCACAATGAACTCCATCACTGCTGTAGTGAAAAAAGCAAGGAAGAAGCCCATTGCAGAAGAAGATCGAGTACAGGGGAATTCTGGCTGCACACCTGTGTTTGTGTCATCAAACACAGGTACCTCGGACTGAAACCTCATCCCTTCCTCCCAGGCAAAAGTTTCAAACCTACCAATCCTAGGTTCCTGCCTTGTCTGCCGTGCACGTGGCCTACCCCGTGCCCTGCCGCGGCCCCTAGCATGGCAGTGTGGTGGCGAGTCCACCGACTCACTACCAGTCGAAGCAGGTGATGATGCTGGTGATGGTGATCGTGGTGGTGATGGCGATGGTGATAGGCATAAGCGGGCACATGCCTACCGGCGTGCACCTGCACCAACATAGCGTGATGTGCTGGGCTATGGTGATAAGGCACATGGTGAGGCAGACTGACGTGGCAAGCCACGTAATGAGGCAGGCCGGCATCCACCTTCACGAACATGGCCTGATGTGCTGGGCTGTGGTGATAAGGCACATGGTGAGGAAGGCTGGCGTGGTGAGCCACGTGGTCAGGCAGGCTGGCATGATGATCCACATGGTGAGGCAGGCCGGTGTGGCGAGCCACGTGGTTAAACAGGCAGGCATGGTGAGGCAAGTAGTGAGGCAGGCCAGTGTGGTGAGGCAAGTAGTGAGGCAGGCCAGTGTGGCGAGCCACGTGGTGAGGGAGGCCGGTGAGGTGAGCCATGTGGTGAGGCAGGCCAGCATGGTTAGGCACATAATGAGACAGGCCAGCATGGAGAGGCACGTAGTCAGGCTGGCCAGCATTGTGAGACATGTAGTAAAGCAGGCCAGTGTAGTGAGGCATGTAGTGAGGCAGGCCAGTGTCGTGAGGCATGTAGTGAGGCAGGCTGGCATGGTGAGGCACATAGCTAGGCACATAGGTGTGGTGAGGCACATAGTGAGGCAGGTCAGCATGGTGTGGCATGTGGTGAGGCAAGCCGGCATGGCGAGGCATTTAGTGATGCAGGCCGGCATGGTGAGTCATGTGTTGTTGTGGGAACCGATGCAGGCCGTGTGAGTGAAGGTTGTGATGAAGAATGGGTGGAAATTTCCACTGTAGGCCACTCTGGTGCACGGCTCAGCCTGCGGCGTTTCCTCCTTCCGCCATCCTCCTCCTTTCTTCACCTCCTACCTCCCCTTCCACCTTCTCCACTGAGCGAATATCATGCTCTGCAGGATCATCAACAACATCTGACTCTTCATCATCAGAAAAGGCTGATGATCGTGCAGAGGGGAAAATTTTGCCACGCAGTGGAGAAATCATGGTCACTCTCCTCCTCTGAGGTGTACATCTCCACACTCAGCATGGCAATGACACTTTCTTCAGAGAAGGAGTCACTTTCCCCACTCAGAATTGGTGATAACAGTAGATCCAACTCCGTCCCTGTCACATTATCACTAAGGCCTTTCCTCTTAGGGCCTTTTGACTTCATTGGTGTTGAAGTTGGCTGTCGTGGGCAGTCACCTGAGGGCCCGGACACAGGAATATTGTTTTGCGTACATTTATCCATGACGGAGGTAAGCAGGCAACTGGAGCGTGACTGTGATGCATGCAGGAGGGTTGCCAGTGGCTGTGTGTGATGGAATTAACCAGCTGAATATTCAAACTATGGCGTGAATTACTAGACCATGTATACATGACCCCCAGATAGCCCCGGGAGGACATGTATACATGTCACCCGGAGGGCATGGGTTTAGGTTACTTTGCAGAAATAATGTATTTTCCAAAATTTTCCTATGTTAGTTATGGCGCGAGGGGTGACTTTTTTTTTTTTTAATCTTTGACTCCTGATAGAGCTTTTTTTTTAATGTAATGAAGAAGGAACCAAAGGCCTGGAGCCCACAAACCGTTCCTTCCAAGAAAAGAAATACAAAAGGGAGCCAAATTCATGATCCGTTCATTTCGAGATGCCTGGACACACTGCATTTGAAAGACTGCAGATCATAGGAAGTGGGAAATACAGACAGAGGAAGACACTTCCAGAGTTGACCTGTTCCTTAAATGAAGGACTGGGAGAAACAGTTAACTATTGCATTAGAGAGTTGGACAGAAAAGGGATGAGAGTTTGTTGCTAGAAGGTGCTAGGCACCCATCATAGAGGTGGAGGGATGCAAGCAGACAGTTCAGAGGAGCAGTGACCATTGAAGTAAAAGAAATAATGCAACAGTGTGGTGAAGAGACAGAGGTTTAGTAAAGCCAGTAAGAGGAGGTGAGTTAATGAGACGAAAAGTCTCTGACTCCACCCTTTTGAAAAGAGCTGTATATGGGGAGCTCCTCACACATAAGAGTTGTACTCTACTCAGGGGCAAATAAAACCCGTGTATAAGCCAACAACTGTGTAGTGGTAAAGAAGATATGGAATCGGCCTAGCACACCTAATCTCTTGAAAGCAGATTTTACAAGAAATGTGATTTGATCTTTCCAAGATATGTCCAGAGAGATCAAAACCCCAGGTAAGTTTAAGGATGATGCAGGATTGAGCAGGATATTTTTAAACATTAGTGGGTACTCTTGTGGAAGATTCTGTCAGGTTGATAGGTGTAAGAACTGAGTCTTTGATGCATTAAAAACAACAAGATTATTTTTACCCCAGTCAGAGATATGAGCCAAGTCAGACATTAGTTGTGCCATAGCCTCATCCCTTGTTTGTTGAAGTAACTGTTGAGATGGACGTTGCAGGAACCGAATGGAAAGGGGAAGGGTGGAATCATCAGCATATGAGTGGATAGGGTTGGATATACATAGAAGGTCATTGATGAATGAAAGGAAGAGAGTTGGTGATTGGACAGAGCCCAGAGGAACGCCATTGTTGACACATCTAGGTAAAGAACGGTGGCCATCTACAACAGCTGCTATAGAATGACCAGAAATGAAGTTGTTGAAGAAGGCACAGATCGATGGGTAGAAACTGAAAGAGGACATTTCGGAAATTAAAGCTTTATGGCAGACATAATCGAAACACTTGGAGATGTCAAGTTCAATGGCAAAACTCTCACCAAAGTCACGAATGGAGGATGACCAGGAGTCTGAAAGGTAGGTAAGAAGATCACCAGTGGAGTATCCCTGATGGAACCTATACTGACGATCAGAAAGAAGGTTGTGATAGAAAGATGCTTTAAAATTTTCCTGTTAAGAATAATCTCAAAAACTTTTAAGACACAGGATGTTAAGCAACTGGGCGATGGTTAGAGGGTTGGGAACGGTCACCCTTCTTTGGGACTGGCTGAATGAGAGCAAAGTTCCAACAAGAAGGAAAGATATAAGTTGATAGACAAAGGTGAAAGAGTTTACCTAGGCAGGGTGTAAGCACAGAGGCACGGTTCTTGAGGACAACAGGAGGGACTCCATCATGTCCATGTGCCTTCTTAGTATAAAGGTGAATAATGGCAAAGAATACATCAGTTGAAGAAATTTTAAAGTCAGCCATGAGAAAGCCAGAAGGAGGAAGTTATGGAGGAACTGCACCATAATTGTCTAAGGTGGAATTGGAGGAGAAAGTCTGAGTGAAGAGATGTGCTTTAACAGTAGAAGAAATAGCTGCAGAGCCATCAGAGTAGAAAAGAGGAGGGAAGGATGATAAAGTAAAGTTGTTAGAAAGGTTATTGGCAAGGTACCAGAAGGAGCAGGAAGAATTCGAGTTGGAGAGTTGAGAGCATTTAGTATGGATGAAATTATTTTAAGCAGAACGAAGAACAGACTTAGCATGATTCCGGGGAGAAACATAAAAAAAAAGATGAGATTCAGGGGTGGGTTGGCTCAGGTACTTTCTATAGGCCCTTTCCTTGTTGTGGACAGCATTAGAAATGCTTGATTAAACCAAAGCTTATTTGTATTAGTCAAAGGATGTGAGAAGGGAATGAATGCTTCCATGCCCGAGAGAATAACCTCCGTAATGCACTAGGCACATTCAGATAGGTCCCGGCCATGGAAGCAATAATCATTCCAGGGAAAATCAAAGAAGTACTGTCTGAGGGCCTCCCAATCTGCAGCTCAAAAGTGCCACAACTGACGTTTCTCTGGAGGGTCCACAGGCCATACTGGAGGGATAGGACAGGTTAAGGTAATAAGGTTGTGATCAGAGGAGCCTAATGGATAGGAAAGATAAGCAGCATAAGCAGAAAGATCAGTTGTAAGGATTAGGTCTAGTATGTTGAAACTCTCTCCAAAGCAGTTAGGGATACAGGTAGGGTGCTGTACAAACTGCACAAGGTCATTAAGGATAGTAAAGATGTACAGTAGGCTTCTTCACCAGGTGGATCACTGAAAGGTGAGAGAGCCAAAGGTGGTGGTGATCACTGAAATCTCCTAGAATGGAGATTTCAGGGAGAGGAGAAATGGATAGGATGTGTTCCATCATAGAAGTAAGAGAGTCAAAGAACTTTTGATAGTCGTTACAGTCACGGGATAAGTAAACAGCACAGATATTTTTACCCTGAGAATGACAGGAAATCCAAAATCAGAGAGTAAAGAATTCAGAAGAATCAGGTTCAGGAACATGAGAGCAAAATAAGTCATTGCGTACATATACACAAAAACCCCCTTTGGCCTTGAAATGAATATAAATAAAGTAGGAGGATACAGAAAAGGGTTTGCTATCAGTTTCCTCAGACAGCTGAGTCTCAGTTAAGAAGAGAAAGTGAGGTTTAGAGGAGAAGAGGTGGTGCTCAACAGAGAAAAAGTTAGAGGAAATGCTGCGAATGTTGCAAAAATGAAAAAGAAGTGAGTCAGACAGTGGTTTCAGGCAGATCACTGAGTCGTCACTGGGAGAGGAGCAGATGGTGGGGGCATTTGTGGTCCCCCCCCCCCCTGGGGACTCCACACTTGGCACAATGACGCCATTCTTTAAAAATAATTTTTAAAGGGAAGTGTAGTGTGTAATGTTCATGTAGTCTGGTATTAACAGTAACTGTTAGGCATCTGAGAGTGAAATATTCATTTTCAGGTGTGTAAATCCGAGCTTTTGAAATCTGTAAGACCGAAATATACCTTGATGAAAGTCGAATAACTGGACCCGAAATGAGGATGTGAGGATAATCAGGGTCAGAGATTTGTGGCCTTTAGAGATTAACCATCTGACAACAAGCGATCACCACAGATTTGGATATTCTTTTGACAGTAGCAAGAACAAAATAATTATGATTTTCCACGTCTCATTGGGGTTCAGATCTGACTCTGGGTCAGAATTTATAAATTCTTTCTCCTCATTCAGTCACCCATCAGTTATTTATATATTTCCTCTCAATCCTATTTCTGATCCATAGCCTCAATCTATCTAAAATTTTTCTCCTTCCTTTTGCTTCCATGTGTTATATTATCAGTGCAGCGGGACACCTCAAAAGATACGTTTCTTTGTATTTTGTTTTGCATATTTTGCCTGAATATACAGTATTTGCATAACGAATATGCTTAACTCCTAAACAGCAGGGTTGTTTTGGCTCGACTTGCTTGTCCCGTGGGCATATTCACGCTTGGACAGACTCTCTAAAAATATTTGCCAAAAATCAGTTATTAGTCCTAGAATATTAAAATTAAATAAGCCTATGGCACATACCTTCAGCTTTCTCCTGGGATGTTTGTTGAGCGTTAGTCGAGTACCGTAGGACTTATGGAGACCTCTGAAGTTGGGTAACGAAGTATCCACTTTACACTTCCCGACAACCCATAATATGATTACCACAGCTTGATATTATCACTAGAAACACTATTCAATAATTTTCAAATAGTTTGGAATCCATACTCCAAAAAATACCATGTGAAAGCAATGAAAATTACGGCGCATATTACCTTCCCACTTGCGCTCGTTCGCCGCTGGTATTGTCATTTATTATTCATAAAAACACTCACACTTTATATTTCTATTACTATTTAACACTTATATATATCTTCAGTCTTTATCCATAAGTTTCCTTCAGTAATAGTAGTTTATTGTCACTGCAGGCATTCAATTTCTCTTTCAGTAAAATATGTAGAGAGCCACGGTTTCACTATCACTGTCGTAACTTCAAGTATTTGTACTCATATTCTTATATTACTAATTATTTACATTTCTATTTACATTTTCTATTGTATTTTTAATATTTACACTTCTATTTTTTACATACACTATGTAATGCACTGTCACTTGCAGTAACTTATAAAACTATATTACACTGTTCCATCATATTTGCATCCATGTCTTTCACTTGTTATTTACATACTATTTACACATTATTTACATTTCCCATTTGCATTTTTAGAACTGCTTCAGGCTGTGGTAATCAAAGAAGCAGGTAATGCAGAGGGGAACCTGACACTCAGCGCACTGCCATTAGGTGCGTTTGTGCTCAGATGTGCGTCGGGTGGTATGTGCACACACCTGGCACCTGTGGATCGCAGCTTTCCTGGCAGGCATTTGCACCAGTCTGTGCCGATCCATGTATGCCCTCTGCTTATGTCTGTTGGGAAGTCTTACTGCATGGCGCCTTGGAGTTGCTGCTGTCACCCTACAATATCTTTCAAGCAGCTGCTGAACACAAGTCCTGGCGAATAACCTCAGGAAGAAGGACTTGGGTGGCTTTACCTTTATCTTGTACAGGATGAAGGCGTTCAGTATCGTCATGTCAGTGAGATGCAGAAACACTTTCCTGTACCACCTAGTGTTTTTCCTGAGGCAGTCAATCTCTCCAATCATCATGTCGGACTTGTCCACCAGCCGCATGTTGATATTATAGTCTATGACACCATCAGGTTTTCTCACAGGTTCACCTGTCCTACGGTCGACCTTCCCACTGTCTTTCATTTCCCCCTTGTGTACGGTGGTGAGCATGTGCACGACCCTCTTGTCACGCCACCGTATTACCAGCATCTTCGGAGACTTGCATAGGTGCAAGTCTCCTCGCTGTGAGTTTCCTGCCTCTGGGAATTTGGGGAAGTGAACATGATTGCTCTTCATAGTGCCACAGGAGCCGATGCCGTGCTCTGAAAGATATTTTGCAAGTTCTGGTGCTGTATAATAATTGTCAGTATACAGCACATGATTCCCACCAAAATACCTTTCACGCAGCACTTTCTCTACACAGCCTGAGAAACCAAGGGGGTGTGTTTTGTCCAGATCGACAGTGCTAGCTGAATAGATGATGATGTCAAGGATGTACCCCGTCTTACAGTCACACAGTACAAAGAACTTGATTCCAAAGCGATGGCATTTGCTTGGAATGAACTGTACAAACCTAAGACGTCCACTGAACAAAACCAAGGATTCGTCTATGACAGCCTTCTTAAAGGGGTGGAAGAATGACAAACTTATCCTTCATTCTGCTCAGAATCTCCCAGATCTTCCAGAGTGGGTCGGTTTGGGAAGGTACATCGTTGTTGGTGAAGTACGGGTGTCACATGATGTTCTGGAAGCGATCTCCAGCCATGTACTTATTGAAGATGGTTGAGGGTAGTAAGGGGTCCATGGACCAGTATTCTTCCAACTCATGCTTCTTTGAGTGTGGCATGAGAAGCAAGAGGGCAAAGAACACATACAGCTCCTGCACTCCCAGCACGGTCCACTGTTGTATCTTCGCTGCACCTGCACCACTTGCAGCATGTTGTGAATCGTACCTGTTAGTCTCATCACATATGTGCTGCATGACTTCGTCATCGAGGAAGGACAAAAGGAAGTCCACACACTCAGCATCCTCGTCAAGAGTGAAGGCAGGCTGTATCCCTGAGGAACTCTCGTCAAAATTATGATGTTCAGGGACGAAATCGGAACCTTCCGTCCACACGAAGAAGTCCAGGATTCGCTGTCGTGGTGGTGTAGGGTGGGTGAGGGTGGAGGGTGGCTGTGAGGCAGACTGTGCTGTTTCAAGGTCACTTGCACTGACCCTAGGTTGCCGTGTAGCACTAACAGCCCTTACCCTACTTGCTACTCTATTTTTACATGTCAGGGATTTACCTCTTCCCCTACGGCCTGCCTTCATTGTAGGTGCTGGTGGAGACTCCAACGATGAAGACTCAGGAGAAAATTCCGCTGAAGATGAGGAAGAAATTAGTGAAGTGGGGCTGGGGGAGCGGGAAGGTGATTCACCTTGGGACTCATGGCGGGCTGGGTCACGCGGGGCCATTGTTCCAGGGCTAACACGCCGCCTTTTCACTCCCATCCCAAATTCCTTCCCTTGCTGCTCTAAGGGCTCCTTTCCTTTGGAGCTAGGGATAACTTGGGACACTGAAGCACTTGTACTAGGAGTTTCTGTCATGATTTCCTCTCCCGGCTCATCACACGATTCACCCGAAGGATCAAAGTCACTATCCATCATTATCATTGATAATTCTGCTAGTTCACGTTCCACTGCTGAGTCACTTAGTCCTTTCCTGCTTCCCTCACGAGTTTTTCTAGGGGTAGAGGTCACAGGGCCCTTTGCAATGGGCGCTGAAGCGGCGGAAATGGCGGGGCGCGAGTGTGACATGGTTTGACCTCAGAGGATGACAAGGAACTCAATGACGCAGTGTATATGGGCAGGCAAGGGTTGACAATGACAACAGGGTGACAGCTGCTAACTTACATGCTAAGTAATGATTCGTAGGAAATCTAGACAATACATAAAAAAATAGATAGTTCCAGGTGAATGTAAATATCACTTAGGCTTCTCCCTTCCTTTCTTATATATATTTTTATTACGAGAATAGATTATACGACATATTTCAAAGGGGAAATTACCGTGGGAAATTAGCGAACGAGTGCACATGAGGTGTTGTCAGGTGATAATTACCCAGTTCCAGGTATATGGCACTATCACTTACCTTATTTCTCTTTTGTATACATTATTTTGTATAAGAATAGGGCATAGGGCTTATTTCAATGGATGAAATCAGTGGAAAAATCCGGGGGAAGATTTGATTGGTGCAGCGTGGCCGGGCAGGCGAGAGGAGAGGGTAATGGAGGGGAGGTAGGGAGGGGAGTCAGGAATGGGGAAAAATGGCTAAATTGTCAAAAATGGATGTGAGTACAGATGAGATTTGAAGTGCTGACTTGTTGGACATTGGTAGTACTGATAGATGATACAAGCCACCACTTGTAAGCCCGGGAGAATTCAAAATAACACAGAATCACAAAAGTGATTCCCCTTGGTATGATTCATTGCGCTTGAGCATCACGAAAGTGACGCCCCGAGGTTAAGGGGTTAATGTTGATAAATTGGACATAAGCATCACAGAAACCTACATCAGTGTGGGATAAAAAATACAAGAACAAGCGTTCAGGGAATGCAACACCTTCGTCCTACAACTGGCTGAAGGGCCAAACATTTGACATCCCTGTGACATTGACCATTGAGCAATTGCTCCCGAAATCAAGTTACTTCATTCCGTCCCGACTTTTAACATTTCCACCAACTCAGACCCAAATCGGATGAAAACTTTTTATGTTGACCTTATCATGTGATTCAGAGTTTTTATAAAATGAGAAAACATCGATTTGCTTTATTGTGCCTTACTCTAATATTGATATAAAAATCTAGAGTTAATATCATTGACGATCTGCAACACATCCATCAAGTTTAGTCCAAATTAGATTGAAACTGTTTTAGCTTTTTTGTGTGTGTGTGCACATAGACACACATGTTGAACTTTAGTCTTGCCCTATGTACTTGATATTTAACTGATTGTCCTCAAAATTTAGTGCTTTTGCTCCTTTCTTACCATCACAAATTGCACCAAGTTTAATCTAAATTGGTTTAAAAATTGTTAGAGATGATATTGTTATATCATATACTGATCTAGCCCTGTGACCATGACCTTCAACTTATAGTTCTCAAAAACAGTGTGTCATCTGCGTAGAAAACCTTTAACCCTTCTATCAAATTTGATTAAAGTTAGATCAAACTGTTTGAGTTATGTTAACACACACACACACACACACACACACACACACACACTGCTCGCCAGCTCAGTGTTAAACGCTCTCGCCTAGCATCCGCCAAGACGGGGGTTCGCGCCTTGCTTGGGATGCGAAAAGTTTCGCTGACAAAGCGGGTGGGTACTGTCCCCCTAGAGCAAGGGGATGGGTGTGTGAGTATTTGAAGGTCATAGCCTTGCCTTTAGATCGGACTGTATGAGCTCTCAGCTCTCTTCCGGGAGAGTAGAAAGCTAATGATCACAAACATTACGTGATCCTGACTGACCCATAACACACACACACACACACACACACACACACACACAGATCATCATCTTAATCATCATCCAGACTTCCACTCCAGACTAGTAGGGTTCAGAGAGTCTAAAAAAAAAAAAAATGATAAAAGCCGAAGCATTTGTGAGATGGGGGCCCGTAGAGTTACTATCAGGATCTCAGGAAACCTAAGAAAAAGTCTGTCTTCGCCACTGGATGGTTTATTGAAAGTGTCCAGATATTACCCCTGCAGAGTGTAACTATTCTCTGACCTCTCCTACAGACTTCTATGCTAGTGTAAGAGAGCAGGAGTGGCTTCCAGCGTCACCTCCAACCTGTTTACGGAAAGGCTCTACTGTTGTCACTCCTGATTCACAGATAGGATGTATTATCCTATACTTTTCTCATCATTCACTTATCAGTATTGTTTCAATATAGCCTATGTACATTAAAACTGGTACCTGTTGTCCCTGTTAACCAGGATACTCTTATTATTAATATAAGATATAATCATATAATTTTCTTATCATTCACTTACAATATCGATGTCGTTTATCTGTATGTTCCTTAATTTACGTAGATAGTTTTCCCTATGAACATTTTTGCGATACGACCCGCCTGCAGCCAGCAGAATCCTCCCGCTTTTCCCCCATCTCGCCCTCCCAGTCCAAAGAGCTGATGGGAAACTTTCAGGCTGGACGCAGATCCACGTTAAAAGACCCCAAAAGTTATTAACTTATAGACTCTTATTATTAACACAATGTATCATCACATACTGCATTTTTATCATTCACTTTTATCAGTGTTATTCTACTTTTTAAAATGTCTTCTATTAATCTCTATATCAGTAAACAACAGTACCGGGGAAGATATTTACTTCATGTTTTAGGGGAGAGAAACTGCAAGAGTAAGCAACTTACCTACCCACTTACCTGCTTACCTACCTGCCTACCTACTTACCCACCTACTTACTTACCTATAAGCCTACCTGTTCACCTACCTACCTACTTACCTACTGGCATACCTACCTACCTACCTACTGGTATACCTACCTGCCTACTGTTATACCTACCTACCTACCTAGGTCAGAGTGAGCAACCGGATGTATCGCGTTGACCTATCTGTGAGTCAGGACTGACAGCAGCAGAACCTTTCTTTAACAGGTTGGAGGTAACAATGAACACCACTCCTACTCTCTAACTATAGCTTAGAAGTTTGTATGAAAAGTTGGAGAATAGCTACACTCTGTAGGGGTAACATCTGGGTCACTTCAATAAACCATTCAGTGGGGAAGATGGAGTTTTTCTAAGATTACCTGAAATCCTGATAGTAACCTTCTGAGCCCACATCTCAAACCACGATTGCGTAGCATCTGCAATCACCCCATAAAACTAGATCAGTAATCCTCTGGAAAACTAAAGTGAATCATCGCAGCTTCACTGGAATCGAAAAAAGAAAAAAAAAATCTTAGGATTTTGCTGTTTACTCCTACTAAGTGAAATACCATGTTAACATTCAGAAGCCTGAAGGCAGGAGTATTATTTATGCTGGTGAAGGTCATCGAGTATAACAGGCCTTTGAAGAATTTCTAATAGCCTTTAAATAGCTGTTTTCTTCTTTGGTTATATGATAAAAAGTAGTTAATAATGGCAAATGAATAGAAAAATTTATAGGGTATTTTTTCTTCTAATATCCTCTTGCAATGGAGCATACCATTTGCATCTTCTCCAAAATATAATCATCTCAGGCCCAATATCTTGGGATGCTGCCCACAAAATTTTGATAAAATTTGCCTACTTGATTTTGAGATATTTTGTAACAACCGGACACACAGACTTAAACAAAGATCCAGGCAGTTACAGTGTCGCCTTGTTAGGCGGGCGATAATGAAATACTAACCAGAGTTTCCCTGACCTTCTGAACCACACTTCCATTTACTCACAAATAGAAGCCCCAAGAATCCTGGCTCAATATAACTTTTTAGTACATAGCTTCACTATCTGACAAAGTCAATTGATCGAATGTCAGGCTAAAAATGGGTGCCAAACCCTGGTCATACACCCCTCTGCACAAAATTCATCCATCCAACAATGCGTTGAGTAAAGCATTAGTCTGCTCTCGTTTCGCGAACATGGACATAATATATCGGCAAGGAAAAGGTCGTATTTTCTTCCCCTTGGCATAAAATTGACTGTCCATTTTGTAATTTCCCTTTAGGCCAACACTTATGCTATGCACTAATACCCATCATCCACATCAATAGCATGCTGGACCAGTCTCATTCAGGATTGGTGTGATGGTATTAACAGGGGTGTTTATATAAAATAATGGTAGGACTAGAAAATTTTTTATGAAATACATTCGTGTTTAATGCCACGGTCTGGGTACGAACTCGTAATGTCTGGAAGTACCTAACTGTCAATTACAACAGCAATGAGAATTCGTGTCAACAATATTTTCTCACATACTTTATATACAATACAATTTAGGGCACGCCATAGTCGTATCTGGCATATGTATTTTTTCAGTTATTTCAGGCCTTCCTAAAAATGTTTTGCTAGAGCAAATATAAGCAGTACATAATTGGATAAGATCTAAAGTGATGTTTTTATATAACAAAAATTTAAAGCAATTGGTACATGCCTATTTGTGTCATTCCCAGTGTGAGTGATGTTTTTCTGTTGTATCGGTAAGCAGTCTTACTGATAAGAAAAAAAAAAAAGTCTTATTCTGTTATTATGCTGGGAAGAAATGTAAGTTCATTTTGTGTTTTGAAGTTTGGAGAGAAGATAAGTTACGTTTTTTCAACTTACAAAAAATAATAATGAAAAGTTTGAAGAGTATGTTAGTGTTTGGCTGTAGATGTCAAAAAGGCATAGATGTAAGTGAAATCGGAATATGTCGAAAATGCCTTCACATGCTTTAGAATGCTTACAATATTTTACTTTAAAACAAAGGTGAATTTTTAGATGCAGGATCATCTCTAGGAACAGCTCTGTACGTCTACCTCTCACTATGAAATTTTGGAAACGATGTGCATTGCTCCGATAGAATCTGCTGATATAAGGAAACCCCGGCACCCACCTAGTCTTTTTGTAATAATTTTCTTTTTCTAGAACGAAGCACTCTCTCTGGCAAGTTCATTACTCATGTAATGGAAAATTTTACCACCAAACGAAATTTATTGATAATATTCTGTGTTATAAGTGTCTTTTCTGTCATCCAATCCTATTATGCCCAGTCAAAAGCGTAGGGGTCCGGGACTAGGCTGCTCAGTTCGGATATTTAAGATAAAGGTAACCAGTGCCGCTCTTCACTGAGTGGCAATACATGAGCAATAAACCCATTCTCTTCTCTGGATAATCTGATTCAAGCATCTGAACTCTTTAGATCATTAGGCGTCCTTTGGTTATATGGTTGTCATTCAAAAAATTAAATTATTTCCTTGGTTATCAGAAGCCACCTGGCGTGTCATTCCTTGCTGTGACTTTAATATAACACTACATCTAGTGAGTATCATCCATATGTCCACATACTGCAGCAGTACACACACACACACACACACACACACACACACACACAAGGCGGGGAGGCGGTGGCTGAATCGGTAGAGAGGCGGCCTGCAGTCCTGATGGACCCAGGTTCGAATCCCGGCTGGGACAGGGAACAGTTTAAGGGTTTGAATTTCGTAAAAGCAGACTTTCCTGATCTACCAGATGACCCGCCGACATGTCATAAAAGTACCTCCGCTAATACCATTACACCAGTCCTGTATGAGACAGACCTAGCATGTATTCAATATGGACGGTGGGTGTTAGCGCCGAAGTGGTGATATGTAGAGAGGTGTATGGTATGTAGGAGGACTACTGGGCCTTGAGAGCAGGCTGTGAAGTCTATGCCCGGAGTCGGACACATAAAAAAAAAAAAAAAAAAAGAACAAGCCGAAGACCTTTAAAATTCTGTCCACATGCCTTACTTCAACAATGATTTCTTCCATTCTGTCACCTGTTTAAAGAAGCATAATTTGTCACCATTCGGAATGTCTCTTCATATATAACAGCTATGACAGTGCATATGGAGAAGTATAACTCGGGTCCAGTTTCATTAAAAGAAAGTGTCTAGATGAAGGTTGTAGGGATATTAGGACATGATAATTTGTTAAATCCATCCCTACCATACTTACTCCGTGTGTGACACCGTTCAGGAATCTGTCTACAATAGCATAATAAGTTTATACCAACTGCCCCTATGTAACTGTTTAACTCACATATGGTCGGATTTTATCTATTATCAGTTTTACTCTAGATAATCCCAGATGAATTTATTCACATCGGCTTTATTAATATAAACAGTCTTAACAGTCTTGAAATTCACATCCAGTAATTCTCACTGTCCTCTGATGGCTAATATTCCTAAGCTATGAGAAGATTGGTGTGTCCCTCTGCATATATATATATATATATATATATATATATATATATATATATATATATATATATATATACAGTATATATATATATATATATATATATATATATATATATATATATATATATATATATATATATATATATATATATATATATATATACAGTGCATCAGGGATGTAAGCAGTGAAAATACCTCATTGTGGAGAGGAAGCACTGTAACAATAAGTTAAGTTTTGCCCCTATTTGCAAGTATCTATGGCTTTGTCAAAGATACTGCAATTACTAACGCCAATAATGTCCAGTTATCTTTCTTACTTTTCTGCCTACGGCCTTTGAACATTAGTCACTTGAATCCGACGGAAATGACACTGATGACTGAGATCAATGGAGAGATAGTGTGATCAGCATCAGTTGCAGTAGAATCAAGAAACTGATTATCAGAACCTATTGACTGAGGAATATGAGAGGCGAAAGGGCTCATGTTGCCAGGTGTATCGTATAACCCACCTGTTGAGCCATTCCCACCGTCATGGAGATGTGTAACTGCGTGAAGTTATTCTTCTGGCTGCCACCCGACACCTCAAACATACCAACTCCCAGTTTCGCCTCCACCTTACTCACATCGGGATACTTTATAAAGGAACAACAGAGGAAAATTCTATAGTAAAATTGTCTTATATGATGTAAATATTTACAGTTAGTATCAAAGGTTCTGTCGTCCCTACTGTTATTATTATTACTATCATTATTATTATTATTATTATTGAAAATCAATCTGGTGAATCTGTCGCAACCGACACTGATTACTTTATCTGGACACAGATAAGCACAATCAGTGTCGATGGCAAGGGACATTCAAAATTCATGGAAAGAAAAGCAGAAGAGGCGACAGGACTTTTGTTGCCCAGTGCACACACACACACACACACACACACACACACACACACACACACACACACACACACACACAAATGATTACAAAAAACATCGTTGGTTTGTTTGTCTCACCAAACAGTACTTGCAAACATGCAATATATATATATATATATATATATATATATATATATATATATATATATATAGGGTTGGTCCCCCCTAAAAAAATAGAAACTTTTCACTTCTGCAAGGCTAAATATGTTCCTTATCATCACTGAAGGCACTATGTGAAAAATTGGATGAAATGCACAATTTTTAGAGGTAACATCCAATGCCGTATTTCCGAGAAAATGAACGAAATCACATGGACGGATTTTCAATAAATAAAGGAAATAAGTATTTTCAGCTTTTCCATACAGAGACATTCTTTACTGGAGTGCTAAAAGAACACATTTAAAAACTAAGTATAGGAATAATGCATCACTTTCTCTTCATCAAAGCAGCTTTCGTCAGAATTGGCAGTCTTTTCCGGTGGTCAGCGAAGAACTGCAGTATGTACTGCTACTTCCTTAATTACAATAGTTTTCTGAGATTTACTTTGCTGTCTAATTTGTTTGGACATCGATGCCCCTTAAAAGCATATAGTGAGTGGATGAGAAACAGGGGCATGCAAGAAGTTGAGAGATGGAAGAGAGAGTTATATGTAGAGACGATGAAGGAGTTGAAAAAATAAGTAACAGAGAGTAAGAAGAAAGTGGATGAGGAATTTGGAAAGAATTTGGTGTAAAATTGAGGGAATGTAAGAAAATGCTCTGGAAACAGATAAAAAGGGTAAGGCAGGGCGTCAGAGAAGTTAGATGAGGAGTGAAAGATAAAAATGGTGGCTTACTAATGGACAAGGGAGAAAAAGTGAGCAGATGGAGAGAACACTTTAAGAAATTATTGAATATAGAGAATGAAAGTAATGCCAGTGTAAGTGGCTGGGGAAAGGCTAGGAGACGGAAGGAAGTGAGAAGAGAGGAAGAAGTCAGTAGGATGGAAGTTGTGGAAGCAGTGAAGAAAGTTAAAATGGGGAAAACCCTAGGCATTGACGGAGTGTATGGTGAAATGCTGAAGCACAGGGGAGAGATAGCTGTAGATTGGATGTGGAGGATGTGCAGATTGGCCTGGGAGGAAGGCAGAGTCCTGGAGGATTGGAATTCAGGTATAATTATTCTCCTGTACAAAGGTAAAGGGAAAAAAGAAGTGTGTGGTAATCATAGGGGATTTGTCTTCTTAGTGTAATAGGAAAAGTATATGATAGGATACTTATTGACAGAGTTCGGGAAATAACAAAGGAATTTGTTGGAGAAGAACAGGTAGGTTTGAGGAAGGGAAGAGGTTCTGTAGATCAGATATTCATTCTTAGATCTTTAGTGGAAAAGTTTCTAGAGAGGGGAAAAAAGTTGGCTGCGGTCTTCATGGATTTGGGGAAAGCATATGACAGGGTGGAAAGACAAGGAATGTATTAAGAATTAATGGAGTAGATGGGAGATTGTTTAATGCCGTGAAGAGTATGTGTGAGGATGCTAGGGTTCCAGCGCATGTGGATGGCAAACTGAGCGAATTTTTCTATTTGAAGGTTGAATTGAAACAGGGATGTGTCATGTCTCCATGGTTGCTCAATCTGTATATGGATGGAGTTATAAAAGAGATACAAGGTAGGGTAGAGGATGTTAGAGCGACCCTAGTGAGAGGGCAGTGTTTGGAAACTCCCTGTACTGTTGTTTTCAGATGATGCTGTGTTGTTAAGTGAGGATGAAGGGGAGCTGCAAGGCTTGGTGGATGAGTTTATGAGAGTGTGTAAGAAAGGGGATCTAAAGGTGAATGTAGGGATGGTCTTCGAGAGAAGTGAAGTCAGTGAATGTACAGAGAGACAGGATGATGAGGAATTGGAGTAATGTGAGTGCATTAAAGTACTTGGGTATTGTGATGAGTAAGGATGGAAGTTTAGAGGGTGGAGTGCTAGAAAGGGTAAACTAAGGAAGAAAGATTGCTGGTTCCTTGAAAGCAGTGATGAGAAACAGGGAAGTGAGCATGGAAGTGAAAAGTTACTACATGACAGTATTGTTTTACCAACTCTAACTGATAGAAATGAGGTTTGGACCTTGTTGGAGGGACAGAAGTCAAGACGGAGAGCAGTGGAAATGAGTTATTTAATAGGAGCATGTGGAGTCACATGGAGAGACAGACTTACAAATGAGGAAGTGAAGGAGCGTTGTGGTGTGGATGTGGATGTGATAGGAAGCGTTAGGAGAAACACACTGAGGTGGTTTGGCCATGTGGAGAGTTTTTTTTTTTTATGAGCGGAAGAAGAAACCAAAGGCTGAGCCCGCATTAAGGTTCCTTCCAAGAAAAAAACAAAAACAATAGAAAAGAGAGCCAGATTCAAGATCCATTCATTTTGAGATGCTTGGACACACTGCGTTTGAAAGCCTGGAGATCATAGGAATTAGGAAATGCAGAGAGAGGGAGACAGTTCCAGAGCTGACCTATTGGATAAATGAAGGACTGAGAGTAATGGTTAACTCTTGCATTAGAGAGTTGGACACCAAAGGGATGAGAGTTTGTTGCTAGATGGGTGCTACGCACCCGTCATAGAGGTGGAGGGATGCAAGCAGACAGTTCAGAAGAGCAGTGACCTTTGAAGTAGCGATAGAAAAGAGATAAAGAGGAAACAGTGCAGCAAAGAGACAAAGGTTGAAGGGAGCCAGAAAGAGAAGTAGAGTTGATGAGACGAATAGCCTTTGACTCCACCCTATTGAGAAGAGCTGTATGTGGGGAGCCTCCCTACACATCAGAATTGTACTCTAAACAAGAGCAAATAAAACCCTTGTATATAGTCAACAACTGTGCAGGAGTAAAGAAGGCACAGAGTC